>NC_058419.1:62680046-62762982 GCF_002201575.2 Neomonachus schauinslandi
CGCCTCCTCCCATGCTTGGCAAATGGTTTTTTTACTGGGGCAGGATGGACTCTGAGCCAGTGCAGCAGGAGTTTTCCTCAGAGGAGCAACACGGGTAGCATGGTGAATGCACCAAGTATACTGAGCATACAGTGCCTCACAGCATCCCCTTCAGTTTTGGTGGAAATAAGACCAAGTTGTATTTTTTTCTCTCATTCTTTTTTTTTTTTTCTCTTTCTCTTCTTCCCTTTGGAATTAGGTTTACTGTTTTTGTTTGTTTGTTTGTTAGAATATCTTTTTTATTTCCTTTTCTCTATTTTTTGAATCAGCTTTCTTTTTTATTTTATTTTTATTTATTTTTCTTTCCTTCTTTGGAATCAGGTGTATAGTTTTTTTGATTGTCTACTTGTTTTTTTTTTTAATTGTTGTTGTTGTTCCTTTTCTTCTTCTCTCTCTTTTCTTTTTTATATCAGGTTTTTCCCCCTTTTTATTTCCTCTCTTTTTTTTTTCTTACTCTCTTTTCTTTTTTAGATTTTTTCAACAAACAAATCAAAGAACACCTAGACAAAAGTCCAAACACTCCCCAACTGAAAGCAAGGAGGAAAGGTGCAGAGGATGGACCAGTGGGAAAGAGCAACCAAAACACAACAGCAAAGTGCATGGAGCATACACCAGAAACACTTCCTGAAGTGCCAGGCCCTGGACAATGTATTACTTCTTTTTAATATAACATTACTCTGAGGTACAAGAAATATAACAATATTTCATAACACAAAAAAGATAGAAACTTAGCTAAAATGACAAGGTGGAGGAATTGTCATCAAAAGAGAAGTCAGGAAGATATCAGAGCCAGGGACTTGCTCAAAGCAGATATGACCAGTATATCTGAATGAGAATTTAGATCAACAGTCATAAGACTACTAGCTGGACTTGAAAAAAGCATAGAAGACACCAGAGAAACACTCGCTGCAGAGATAAAAGACCTAAACACTAGTCAGGCTGAAATAAAAAGTGCTCTAACTGAGATGCAAAACAGACTGGATATAATCATAATAAGTATTGAAGAAGAGGGGAGGATAGGTGAAACAGGAGAAAAATTAAGGAAAATAATGAAGCTGAAAAGAAGAGGCAAGGAAAACTATTAGATGACAAAGATAGACTTAGGGAAATCAATGATTCCATAAAGTGCAATAATATCCATATCATAGGAGACCCAGAAGAATAAGAGCAAGAAAAAGGCGCAGAAGGTTTATTTGAATAAATAATAGCTGAGAACTTCCCTAATCTGGGGAAGGAAACAGGTATTCAAATCCAGGAGGCACAGAGAATTCCCCTCAAAATCAACAAAAAAACAGGTCAACACCATGACACATCATACTGAAACTTGCAAAAAGAAATATACAGAGAGAATTATGAAAGCAGCTAGGGAGAAAATGTCCTTAAACTACAAGGGTAGACAAATAAGACTGACAGCAGACCTGTCCACAGAGACCTGGCAGGCCAGAAAGGACTGGCATGATATATTCAAAGTACTAAATTGGAAAAATCTGCAGCCAAGAATACTTTATCCATCAAGCCTGTCCTTCAGAATAGGAGAGAAAGTTTCCAAGACAAACAAAAACTAAAGGAGTTTGTGAACACTAAATGAGCTCTGCAAGAAATATTAAAGGGGACTCTTTGAGTATGAATGAGAGTCCAAAAGTAACAAAGACTAGAAAGGAACAGAGACAATCTACAGGAACATCAAATTTACAGGTAATACAATGTCTTTAAATTCATATCTTTCAATAATTACTCTGAATGAAAATGGACTAAATTCTCCAATCAAAAGACATAGGATATGAAAATGGATTAAAAAAACCAAGATGCATCAATATGCTGCTTAGAGAGACTCACTTTAGACCCAAAGACCTCCAGCATGAAAGTGAGGGGGTGGAGAACAATTTATCATCCTAATGAAAATCCAAAGAAAGCTGGAGTAGCCATACTTATATCAGACAAACTATATTTTAAATCAAAGACTGGAGTAACAGATGAATAAGGGCACCATATTATAATCAAGGGGTCTATCAAAAAGAAGATCTAACAACTGTAAATATTTATGCCTCTAATTTGGGAACAGAGAAATATATAAATTAATTAATAACATACTTAAAGTAACTTACTGATAATAACAGAACAATAGGAGGAAAATTTAACACCCCCTCACAGCAAAGGACAGATCATCTAAGTAGAAGATCAACAAGGAAGCAAGGGCTTTGAATGACACACTGGACCAGATGAATGTAACAGATATATCAGAGCATTTCATCCTAAAGCAGCAGAATACACATTCTTTTCAAGGTCACATGGAGCATTGTCCAGAATAGATCACATAGTGGGTCACAAATCAGGCCTCAGCTGGTACAAAAAGATTGAGGTCATACAATGCATATTTTCAGACCACAGTGCTATAAAACTTGAAGTCAACCACAACAAAAAATTTGGAAAGACCACAAATACATGAAAGTTGAAGAACATCCTACTAAAAAATGAATGGGTAACCCAGGAAATTAAAGAAGTATTAAAAACTACATAGAAGAAAATGAAAATCAAAAAATAACATTCCAAAACATTTGGGATGCATCAAAGGCAGTCCTAAGAGGGAAGTATATAGCAAGACAGACCTTCCTCAAGAAGCAAAAAAAAGGTCTCAAATATACAACCTAAACTTACACCCAAAGGAACAGGAAAAGAAGAACAAACAAAACCTAAATCCAGCAGCAGAAAGAAAATAATAAAGATTAGAGCAGAAATCAATTATATACATGTGATAGCTCTCTGGGCGGGGACCCTCTGCCTTCCCCCAGGAGGGTCATCAAGGGGACGTGTACAACCAGGTGACCGCTTGCCATGCAGGGGCCCTGCAAAGGACAGAAATGCAGTGACACTCCTATTTCCCCTGGGAGGATCTATGTGGGCATGCACTTCAGGAAACTGCAGAGTTTGGCACACACAAAAGTGAAGACAACTTATCCCTGAAGGATTACTGAGGAGAGGGGACCACAATCTTTCAGCTCCAGGAATGGAGATTGGGGTGCAGCCTTTTTTTATTTTCATCCTCTAAAGAGGCACGGAAAGCCTTAAGGGAAAAAAGTCACATAGAACAACCAGAAGCAGTTTACACTGAGTCTGGCCCCCTGGCAAAGGGTGGTGAAACTCTGCTCAGGCAAAGACACCTGAGAATAAGCACAGCAGGCCCATCCCCTGGAAGGCCAGATGGAAGAACAGGTGAACATCAAGTTTACAGAGCACACAGGACTGCAAAACTCCAGCGCTAGGGGGAAAGAGTATAAAAATTCCAGGGTTTTTTTGTTTTGTTTTGTTTTTTGTTTTTTTCTCATGATTCTTTTATCATTCAGTTTAAAATTTTCCTTTCCACTTCTTTCTTTTTCAAATACTTTCTCATTTTATCAACTCTTCATTTTTAAGTCTTTTTTTTTAACTTTAATTGTCTACATTTACAATTTATAAATATATTCTTCATTTTTGGCTTCCTTTCATTATATTCAATTTTATTTTTGCATATATATAACTTTTGTGTTTTTTAAATTTGGGGATTTAGTGTCTACTAACAAAAAGACCAAAATACACCCAGGACCAAGTGGATCACCCTGTTTTGAGCACATGGGAGATTATATTCTACCCCCTCTCTTTTTGTTGTTGTTGTTGTTTTTCTTTCTTCTTTGGTTTCTGACTTCTTTGGATTTGTCTAGTGTGTATTTTGTTTTGGTCATGGTTGATATTTTTGATTTGCTCTCTCTCATCCATTCTTCTTTGGGCAAAAAACTATAAGGAAGAATTCACAACAAAAGGAATAACCAGGGGCGCCTGGGTGGCTCATTCAGTTAAGTGTCTGCCTTCGGTTCAGGTCATGATCCCAGGGTCCTGAGATCGAGCCCTGCATCGGGCTCCCTGCTCAGCAGGAGGCCTGCTTCTCCCTCTCCCTCTGCCCTTGCTTGTGTCCCTTCTCTCCCTGTCTCTCTCTCTCTGTCAAATAAATAAATAAAAATCTTTTAAAAAAAGGAATAACTAGAGACAATACTCTCTGCCACAGATTTAATCGATATGGATGGATATAAGTAAAATGTCAGAGATGGAATTCAGGATAACAATTATAAAGTTACTAGTTGGGCTTGAAGAAAGAAAAAAGACACTAAAGAATCTCTTAGTGCAGAAATAAAACCTAATCAGACTGAAATTAAAAATGCTTTAACTGAGATGAGTCTAATTTGCATGCTCTAACAGCTAGGGTAAATGAGGCAGAAGAGAGTAAGAGACAAGGAAGACAAGTTGATGGAAAGGAAAGAAGCTGAGGAAAAGAAAGAAAATCAACTAATGGACCATGAGGGGAGGCTTCACGAAATCAGTGATACCATAAAGCAAAACAATATTAGAATTGTTTAGGTGCCAGAGGAAGAAGGAAGAGAGAGAGAGGAATAGAAGGTATATTTGAGCAGATCATACCTAAGAACTTCCCTAATCTGGGGAAGAAACAGGCATACAAGTCCAAGAAGTAGAGAGGACCTGTCTCAAAAATAAATAAAAATAAATCAACACCCCAACATATATTAGTGAAGCTTGAAAATTTCAGAGATAAAGAGAAAATCCTGAAAGCAGCTCCAGACAAAAGGTCCATAACCTAAAAGGGTAGAAACATTAGACTGGCAGAAGACCATCCACAGATACCTGGCAGGCCAGAAGGGACTGGCATGATACATTCAGGGTACTAAATGAGAAAAACATGCAACCAAGAATATTTTATCCAGCAAAGCTATCATTAAGAATGGAAGGAGAGATAAAAAGCTTCCAAGACAAACAGAAACTAAAAGACTTTGTGATTACTAAACCAGACTTGCAAAGACTATTAAAGGGAATCCTGTAAGCTAAGAGAGAGCCAAAAGTAACATAGACCAGGAAGGAACAAAGACAATATACAGAAACAGTGACATTACAGGTAATACAATGGCACTAAATTCATATCTTTCAATAGTTACTCTAAATGTAAATGGGCTAAATGCTCAAATCAAAAGATACAGGGTATCTGGATAAAAAAGCAAGACCCATCCATATGTTGTCTAAAAGAGACTCATTTTAGACCCAAAGACACCTCCAAATTGAAAGTGAGGAGGAGAAGAACTATTTATCATGTGGGACCTCAAAAGAAAGCTAGAGTAGCAATCCTCATATCAGAAAATTAGATTTTAAAACAAAGACTGTAATAAGAGATGTAGACAGACACTGTGTCATATGTAAAGGGTCTATTCAACAAGAAGATCAAACAATTATAAATATTTAAGCTCCTAACTTGGGAACAGCCCATTATATAAACCAATTAATAACAAAATTAAAGAACACATTGGTATGTGAAGGACTTTAACACCCCACTCACAGCGATGGAACAGTTGTCTAAGCAGAAAGATCAATAGGAAATGAAGGCTTTGAATGACACAGTGGACCAGATGGACTTCACACATATATACAGAGCATTCTGTCCTAAAGCAACAGAATACACATTCTTCTCTTGTGCACATGGAAAATTCTCTAGAATAGGCCACATACTGGGTCACAAATCAGGTCTGAACTGATACCAAAAGATTGAGATTATTCCCTGCACATTTTCAGACCATAATTCTTTGAACCTTGAATTCAATCACAAGAGGAAATTTGGAAGGAATTCAAAAACTTGGAGGCTAAAGAGCATCCTACAAAAGAATGAATGGGCCAACAAGGAAATTAAAGCAGAATTTTAAAAAATCATGGAAACAAAAGAAAATGAAAACACAACTGTCCAAAATCCTTGGAATGCAACAAAGGCAGTCATAACAGGGAGTTACATAGCAATACAAGCCTTTCTCAAAAAATTTAAAAAGTCTCAAATACAAAAGCTAAATTAACACATAAAGAAGCTGGAGAAAGAACAGTGAATAAAGTCTAAACCAAGCAGGAGAAGAGAAATTATTAAGATTAGAGAAGAAATTAATGAAATAGAAACCAGAAGAACATTAGAACAGTTCAATGAAACTAGAAGCTTGTTCTTTGAAACAATTAATAAGATCAATAAACATCTGGCCAGACTTATCCTAAAGAAAAGAAAAAGACTCAAATTAATAAAACCATGAATGAAAGGGGAGAGATCACAACCAATACCAAGGAAATAAAGACAATTGTTAGAACATATTATGAACAACTATATGCCAACAAATTAGGCAATCTGGAAGAAGTGGATTCATTCCTGGAAACTTATAAACTACCAAGCCTGAAACAGAAAGAAATAAAAAACCTAAACAAAGCCATAACCAGCAAGCAAATTGAAGCAGTAATCAAAAATCTCCCAACAAACCAGAGTCCACAGCCAGATGGTTTCCCTGGGGAATTCTACCAAACCTTTAAAGAAGAAATCATACCTATTCTTCTGAAGCCATTTCAAGAAATAGAAATGGAAGGAAAACTCCAAAACTCTTCTATGAGCCCAGCATTACCCTGATCCCGAAACAAAAAGACCCCATCAAAAAGGAGAATTACAGACCAATATCCCTGATGAACATGGATGCCTAAGTACTCACCAATATATTAGCCAATAGGATCCAACAGCCCAACAGTACATTAAAAGGATTATTCACCATGACCAAGTGTAATCTATTCCTGGGTTGCAAGGGTGGTTCAACATTCGCAAATAAATCAACATGATACATCACATTACTAAAAGAAAGGACAAGAACCATACAGTCCTCTCAATAGATGGAGAAAAAACATTTGACAAAATACAGCATCCTTTCTTGACTAAAACTCTCCACTGTGTAAGGATAGAGGGAACATACCTCAGTATCATAAAAGTCATCTAGAAAAAGCCTACAATGAATATCATTATCAATGGGAAAAAACTGAAAGCTTTTCCCTTAAGGTCACGAACATGACAGGGATGTCCACTCTCACCACTTTTGTTCAAAATAGTACTAGAAGTCCTAGCTTCAGCAATCAGACAACGAAAAGAAGTAAAAGGTATTCAACTTAGCAAAGAAGTCAAACTCTCTCTTCACAGATGACATGATACTTTATATAGAAAACCCAAAAGACTCCAGCCCAAAAGTGCTATAGCTCATACAGCAAATCAGCAATATGACAGAATATAAAATCAATGCACAGAAATCATTGCAGTTCTATACACTAACAATGAGAAAGAAGAAAGAGAAATTAAGGCAACTATTCCAATTACCATTGCATCAAAAACCATAAGGTACCAGGGCACCTGGGTGGCTCAGCAGTTAAGCGTCTGCCTTCAGCTCAGGTCACAATCCCAAGGTCCTGGGATCGAGCCCCGCATTGGGCCCCCTGCTCAGCCAGGAGCCTGCTTCTCCCTCTCCTGCTCCCCCTTCTTGTATTCCCTCTCTAGCTGTCTCTCTCTGTGTGTCAAATAAATAAAATCTTAAAAAAAAAAAAAAACATAAGGTACCTAGGAATCACCCTAACCAAAGACATAAAAGATCTGTACTCCAGACACTACAGAACACTTATGAAAGAAATTGAGGAAGACAAAGACATGGAAAAACATTCCATGCTCATGGATTGGAAGAATAAATATTGTTAAAATATTTATGTTACCCAGAGCGATCTATGCATTCAGTGAAATCCCTGTTAAAATACCATCCACATTTTTTACAGAGGTGGAACAAATAATCCTAAAATTTTTGTGGAAAAGAATGGCCAGAGAAGTGTTGAAAAAGAAAACAAATCTGGGGGCATCACGTTGCCTGATTTCAAGCTATATTACAAAGCTGTAATCATCAAGACAATATGGTACTGGCACAAAAACATACACCTAGATCAATGGAACAGAATAGGGAACCCAGATATGGACTCTCAACTCAATGGTCAGCCAATCTTCAACAAAGCAGGAAAGAATATCTATTGGAAAAAGGAGAGTCTCTTCAAAAAAAATGTCCTCAGAAAATTGGACAGCCATATGTAGAAGAATGAAACTGGGCAATTCTCTTACACCATACCCAAAGATAAACTCAAAATGGATAAAGAGATCAATGTAAGACAGGAATCCATCAAAATCCTAGAGGAGAACATAGGCAACCTCTTTAACCTTGGCCACCACAAATTCTTGCTAGACACACCTGCAAAGGCAAGGGAAACAAAAGCAAAAGTGAACTATTGGGACTTCATTAAGATAAAAAGGTTCTGCACAGCACAGGAAATAGTCAACAAAACTAAAAGGCAACCAAGGAATGGGAGAAGATATTTGCAAATGACATATCAGATAAAGGGCTAGTATCCACTATCTATAAGGGACTTATCAAACTCAACACCCAAAACAGGAGTAAACCAGTCAAGAAATGGGGAGAAGTCATGAACAGACATTTCTCCAAAGAAGACATGTAAATAACCAACAGACACATTAAAAAATGTTCCACATCACTTGACATCAAGGAAATAGAAATCAAAACCACAACAAGATACTCACACCAGTCAGAATGGCTAAAATTAACAAGTCAGGAAACAACAAATGTTGGTGAGGATGCAGAGAAAATGAAACACTTTTACAGTTGGGAATGCAAGCTGGTACAGCCACTATGGAAAATGGTATGAAGGTTCCTCAAGAAGTTAAAAATAGAGTTACCCTATGACCCAGAAATTGCACTACTAGGTATTTACACCAAAGATACAAATGTATTGATCTGAATGGGCACCCTCACCCCAATATTTATATCATCAATATCTACAATAGCCAAACTGGAAAGAGCTGAGATGTCCATGGACAATTAATGGATAAAGAAGATGTGGCATTTATATACAATGAAATATTACTGAGCCATCAGAAAGGATGAATACTTACCATTTACATTGACATGGATGGAACTGGAGGGCATTATGCTGAGCGAAAGAAGTCAATCAATGAAAGACAATTATCATATGGTTTCCCTCATATGTGGTATATAAGACACAGAGTTGAGAACCATAAGGGAAGGGAGGGAAAATAGAATGGGAAGTCATCAGAGAGGGAGAAAAACCATGAAAGACTCTTAAGTATAGGAAGCATACTGAGGGTTGGTGGAGGGGAAGTGGGTAGGGGGATGGGGTAATTGGGTGATGGGTTTTAAGGAGGACATATGACATAATGAACACTGGGTGTTATTCACAACTGATAAATTATTGAGCACTATATATGAAAATCTCCCAATAAACAAGGGTCCAGGGCAGGATAGCTCCCCAAGGGGAATTGATATAATTGGGATAATCCCAAACACTTAAAGAACTTTCAAACTCATTCTATTAGATCAGCATTACATTGATTCAAAAACCAGACAGAGACCCCACTAAAAAGGAGAATTACAAAGCAATTTCTCTGATGAACATGGTTGCAAAAATTCTCAACCAGATACTAGCTAACCAGATCCAACAGTACATTAAAAGGATTATTCACCATGACCAAGTCGGATTTATTTCTGGTCTACAAGGGTGGCTCAACATCCACAAATCAATAAACTTGATACACCACATTAATAAAAGAAAGGATAAGAACAGAAAAAAAAATTTGAGAAAATACCGCATCCTTTCTTGATAAAAAGCCTCAGGAGAGTAGAGATAGAAGGAACATTCCTCAACATCATAAAGGCCACATACAAGAGACTCCCAGCAAATATCACCCTCAATGGTGAAAAACTGAGAGGTTTTCCCATAAGGTCAGGAACACAACAAGCATGTCCACTCTCACCACTGTTGTTCAACATAGTACTGGAAGTCCTAGCCTCAGCAATCAGACAACAAAAGGAATGAAAGGCATCCAGATTGGCAAAGAAGAAATCAAACTTTCACTCTTTGCAGATGACATGATCTCTATGTAGGAAACCTGAAAGAATTCACAAAAGAAAAAAAAAACTGCTAGAGCTGATACAGGAATTCAGCAAAGTTGCAGGATATAAATCAACACACAGAAGTCTGTTGCATTTCTACACAGCAATAATGCAACAGAGAAAGAAATCAAGGAATTGATCCCACTTACAATTGCACCAAA
Organism: Neomonachus schauinslandi; assembly: GCF_002201575.2. Classification (NCBI taxonomy): domain Eukaryota; kingdom Metazoa; phylum Chordata; class Mammalia; order Carnivora; family Phocidae; genus Neomonachus; species Neomonachus schauinslandi. The sequence continues at coordinate 62,690,086 of NC_058419.1, forward strand.
ACCTACAACATACCTAGGAAAAAACCTAACCAAAGAGGTAAAATATCTCTACTCTCAAAAATGTAGAACAATTACAAAAGAGATTGAGGAAGACACAAAGAAATGAAAAAAAAAATGCATGTTCATGGATTGGAACAAGAAATACAGTTAAATTGTCTATACTACCCAAAGCAATCTGCACATTCAATGCAATCCCTATCAAGATAACATCAGCATTTTCACACAGCTGGAACAAATAAATCTGAATTTTTTATGGAACCAGAAAAGACCCTGAATAGCCAAGGTCATGTTGAAAAAAAAAAATCTGGTGGCTTGACATACCAGACCTCAAGCTGTATTACAAACCTATAATCATCAGGACAGCATGGTACTGGCACAAAAACAGACACATAGATCAATGGAATGGAATAGAAAACCCAGAAATGAACCCACAGCTATATGGGCAATTACTATTTGACAAAGCCTGAAAGAATATCCAATGGGAAAAAGACAGTCTCTTCAACAAATGGTGTTGGGAAAACAGGAGAGCAACATGCAGAAGAATGAAACTGGACCAATTTCTTACACAATACACAAAAATAAATTCAAAAGGCATGAAAGACCTAAATGTGAAACCGGAATCCATCAACATCCTAGGGGAGGTCAAAGGCAGCAACCTATTTGACCTCGGCCACTTCTTGCTAGACACGTCTCCAGAAGCAAGGGAAACAAAAGCAAAAATGAACTATTGGGACTTCATCAAGATAAAAAGCTTCTGCACAGCTAAGGAAACAATCAATAAAACTAAAAACGAACCTACTGAATTGGAGAAGATATTTGCAAATGACATATCAGATAAAGTGCTAATATCCAATATATAGAGAAAACTTATCAAAATCAACACCTAAAAAACAAAAAACAAAAAAATTCAGTCAAGAAATGGGCAGAAGACATGAACAGATATTTGTCCATAGAAGATATGGAAATGGCTAAAAGATGCATGAAAAATTGCTGAACTTCATTCATTATCAGGGAAATACAAATCAAAGGCACAATGAAATACCACCTCACACTGGTCAGAATGGTTAAAATTAACAACACAGGAAACAACAGATGTTGGCAAGGATACTGTTGGTGAGAATGCAAACTGGTGCAGTCACTGTGGAAAACGGTATGGAGGTTCCTCAAAAATTTAAAAATAGGGCGCCTGGGTGGCTCAGTTGTTAAGCATCTGCCTTCGGCTCAGGTCATGATCCCAGGATCCTGGGATCAAGTCCCGCATTGGGCTCCCTGCTCAGCGGGGAATCTGCTTCTCCCTCTCCCACTTCCCCTGCTTGTGTTGCCTCTCTTGCTGTGTCTCTCTCTGTCAAATAAATAAATAAAATCTTAAAAAAAAATTAAAAATAGAATGACTTAATGACCCAGTAATTGCACTATAAGGTATTTATCCAAAGGATGCACAAAATAGTGATTCGATGGGGCACATGCACCCCATTGTTTATAGCAGCAATGTCCACAATATCAAAAATATGGGCTGAACCCAGAAGTCCATCAACAGATGAATGGATAAAGAAGATATGGTATACATAGATAATGGAATATTACTCAGACATCAAAAGGAATGAAATCTTGACATTTGCATTGAGGTGGATGGAACTAGAGGGTTTTATGCTAAGGGAAAATGTAAGTCAGAAAAAGACAAATACCATGATTTCACTCATTTTCTCTCATGAAAAATAAAATAAGATTAAAACAAAGAGGGAGGCAAAAGTCTCTTAACTCTATGAAACCAACTGAGTGTTGCTTGAGGGGAGATCAGTGAGGGATGGGGTAAATAGGTGATGGGCATTAAGGAGGCACTTGATGTAATGAGCACTTGGTGTTATATGCAACTGATGATTACTAAATTCTACCCCTGAAGTTAATAATACACTATATGTTATCTTACTTGAATTTAAATAATATTTAAAAATAAGTATATATAAAAGTTGTTATATACAAGAAAACACCCTAAGGTTATCAGCTGATTTTTCAGTGGAAACCATGTAGGCCAGAAACTGTATATTCAAAGTGCTGAAAGAAAAAAAATTCCATATAGGAATACTATATCCAACAATGTTATCATTTAGAATTAAAGAAGAGATATAGACATTTCCAGACAAGCAAAAGCTAAAGGAGTTCATCAGTACTAAACTAACCTTACACAAAATATTGAAGGGATGTCTTTAATCAAAATACAAAGGATATTAATTAGGAACAAGAAAACATATGAAAGTATAAATCTCACTGATAATGGAAAATATATAGTAAACATAATGGATTAAAAACATAAAGCTAGTATAAAGGTTAACAGAAAAGCAATAAAACTTTGTAAAACTACAATAATGAGTTAATAGACAAAATAAAAATGTAAAATTTAACATAAAAAAACAAAACACATGAGGGAATAAAAATGGAAATTTTATAATGTGTTCAAAATTAAGTTGCTATCAACTTAAAATATATTGTTATATACATAGGCAGTTATACATGAGCCTCATGGTAACCATGAAAATACTGAAGCTGAACGAAAGAGAGAAGGAAGAATTATACAACATGATAAAAGACATGGGGAACTCAGTGACTCCATTAAACCTAGTAACATTCCTATTACAGGAGTCCCAGAGGAAGACAGCAAACAGGGGGCAGAAAATTTATTTGAATAATGCTGAAAACTTCCCTAATCTGGGGAAGGAAAGAGACATCCAGATCCAGGAGGCACAGAGAATTCCCATTAAAATCAACAAAGCAGGCCAACACCAATACATATTGCAGTTAAATTTGCAAAATATAGTGATAAAAAATCCTAAAAGCAGCAAGTCAAAAGAAATCCTTAAATTACAAGGGAAAACCCATAAGACTAGCTAGAGATTTATCAACAGAAAGGTGTCAAGCCAGAAGGAGGTGGCATGATATATTCAAAGTGCTAAATGGGAAAAATCTGTAGCCAAGAATACATTATCCAGCAAACCTATCATTCAGAAGAGGAGCGATAAAGAGTTTCAAACAAACAAACAAAACAAACAAAACAAACAAAACAAACAAAATTAAAGGAATTCATGACTACTAAGTCAGCACTGCAAAAAAATATTAAAGGGGACTCTTTGAGTACAAAGGAGAGACCACAAATGACAAGGACAAAGACAAAGGATCAGAGAACTCTCCAGAAATGACAAATAAAATGCCATTAAATACATATTTATCAATAAGTACATTGAATGTAAATGGACTAAACAATCTAATCAAAACACACAGGGTGTCAGAATGCATAAAAAAGCAAGACCCATGTATATGTTGCCTACAAGAGACTCATTTCAGATTGAAGACACCTGCAGATTGAAAGTGAGGGTATGGAGAAACTTTAATCATACAAACAGATGTGAAACCAAAGCCAAAGTAGCAATACTTATATCAGACAAAATAGACTTTAAAACAAAGACTGTAACAAGAGACAAAGGGCACTTCATCATAATAAAGGGGACAATACAATAAGAATATCTAACAATTGTAAATATTTATGCATCCAACATGGGAGCCCCCAAATTTATAAAACAATAACAAAAGTAAAGGGGGTCACCTGGGTGCCTCAGTCGTTTATGTGTTCAACTCTTGATTTCAACTCAGGTCATGATCTCAGGGTTGTGGAATTGAGCCCTGTGTCAGGCTCCTCCATGTTGGGTGTGGAGTCTGCTTAAGATTTCTCTCTCCCTCTCCCTTTGCCCCTCTCACTCTCTCTTCCCCTCTCTAAAAATAATTAAAAAAAAACAAACATAAAGGAACTAGTCAATAATAATACAATAACTGTAGGGGACTTTAACAGCCCATTTACATCAATGGACAGATCATCTAAACAAAAAATCAACAAGAAAATAATGGCTTTGAATGACACACTGGACCAGATGGACTGAACAGATATATTCAGATAATTTCATCCTGAAACAGGACAATACATATTCTTTTCAAGTGCATATGGGACATTTTCCAGAATAGATCACACATTAGGTCACAAGTCAGGCCTCAATAAATACAGAAAGATTGAAGTCATACCATGCACCTTTTCTGAACAAAATACTATGAAACTAGAAGTCAACCACAATAAAAAATTTGAAAAGATGACAAATATTTGGAAGTTAAACAACATGCTAATAAAGAATGAATGGGTCAATTAGGAAATCAAGGAAGAAATTTAAAAAAAAATACCATGAAACAAATGAAAATGAAAACAGTGTTCCAAAACCTTTGGGAGGCAGCAAAAGCAGTCCTGAGAGGAAAGTATATAGAACAAATGGCCTACCTCAAGAAGCAAGAAAAATCTCAAATAAAGAACCTAACCTACACCTTAAGGAGCTAGGGGGGAAAAAAAGAACAAATGAGGCCTAAAGCCAGAGGAATAGCAAAGAGATAGAATCAGTAGTCAAATATCCCCCACAAACAAAAGACCAAGACCAGTGGCTTCACAGGAGAATTCTACAAAACACTTAAAGAAGAGTTAATACCTGTTCTCAAACTATTCCAAAGAAATAGAAAAGGAAGGAAAACTTCCAAATTTCCTCTATTAAGCAGCATTACCCTGTTACCAAAGACACCACCACAAAAGAGAACTACAGGCCACTATCCCTGATTAACATAGATGCAAAAATACTTGATACTAATACTTTCCTAATATATTACTAGGAAATCAAATTCAACAATATATTTAAAAAATCATTCACCACAATCAAGTGGGATTAATTCACATGTTGCAAGGGTGGCTCAATATTCACAAATTAATCAACATGACATACCACATTAATAAAAGAAAGGATAAGAACCATATGATCCTCTCAATAGATGAAAAAAAATAACATTTGACAAAGTACAACATCCATTCATGATAAAAACCCTCAGCAAACTGTTTAGAGGGAAGATACCACAGCATAATAAAGGCCATATACAAAAAATCCACAGCTAATATCATCCTTAATGAGGAACAACTGAGAGCTTTTCTTGTATGGTCAGGAATAAAATAGGGATGTCCACTCTGACTATTTCTATTCAACATAGTATTAGAAGTCCTAGCCACAGTAATCAGAGAACAAAAAGAAAAATAAAAGTCATCCAAATCAACAAGAAGTAAAACTTTCACTATTTGCAGATGACATGATACTCTGCATAGAAAACCCAAGATACTCCATCACAAAACTTCTAGATCTGACAAATGAACTCAGTAAAGTTTCAGGATACAAAATAAACATACAGAAATCTGTTGTATTTCTCTACACCAATAATGAAGCTGCAGAAAGACAAACAAGGAATCAATCCCATTTACAACTGTACCAAGAAACATAAGATATCTGGGAATAAACTTAATGAAATAGGTAAAAGATCTGTACTCTAAAAACTGTAAAACGCTGATGAAAAAAAATTGAAGATGACACAAAGAAATGGAAAGGCATTCTATGCCCAATGAGCAGAAGAAAAAATATTGTTAAAATGTCCATACCAGGGGCGCCTGGGTGGCTCAGTCAGTTGAGAGTCTGCCTTCAGCTCGGGTCATGATCTCAGGGTCCTGGAATCCAGCCCCGCATCAGGCTCCCTACTCAGTGGGGAGACTGCTTCTTCCTCTCCCTCTGTCCCTCCCCCTCTGCTCCTGCTCTGTCTCTCACTCTCTCTCAGATAATAAATAAAATCTTTGAAAAAAATAAAATAAAATAAAATGTCCATACCTCCCAAAGCAATCTACACTTTTAACACAATCCCTATCAAAATACCAATAGCATTTTTCACATAGCTAGAAGAAACAATCCTAAAACGTGTATGGAATGAGAAAAGTCCCTGAATAGCTAAAGAAATCTTGAAAAAGCAAAGCCAAGCCAAAGGCATCACCATTCTGGAGTCAAAGTTATATTACAAAACTGTAGTGATCAATATAGTATGTAACTGGCACAAAAATACACACATAGGTCAATGGAACAGATAAGAAAACCAGAAATGAACCCACAACTATATGGTCAGTTAATAAAGTGGAAAAGACCAAATGGGAAAAGATAATCTCTCAACAAATGCTGTTGGGAGAAGTGGACAGCAACATGCAAAAAAAAAAAAAAAAAAAAGTGAACCACTTTCTTACACAACACACAAAAATTACACAAGATGAATTAAAGACCTAAATGTGAGACCTGCTACCTTAAAAATCCTAGAGGACAACACAGGTAGTAATCTCTTGACATTGGCCTTAGCCACTTCATTCAAGATATGTCTCTTGAGGCAAAGGAAACAAAAGCAAAATTAAATTATTGGGACTATACCAAAATAAAAAGCTTCTGCACAGCTGAGGAAACAATCAACAAAACTGAAAGGCAACCTTCACAATGGAAGAATATATCTTAAATGACATATATGATATAGGGCTAGTATCCAAAATATATAAAGAACTTATCGGGCGCCTGGGTGGCTCAGTCGTTAAGCGTCTACCTTCGGCTCATGTCATGATCCCAGTGTCCTGGGATTGAGTCCCACATCGGGTTCCCTCCTCAGTGGGAAGCCTGCTCTCCCTCTCCCACTCCTGGGGCTTGTGTTCCTGCTCTCGCTATCTCTGTCTCTGTCAAATAAATAAATAAAATCTTTAAAAAGAAAAGAACTTATGAAACTCAACACCCAAAAAACAAATAATTGAATTTAAAAAATGGGCAGAAGACATGAACATCTATTTCTTCAAAGAAGCATACAGATGGCCAACAGACACGTGAAAAGATGCTCAACATCACTCATCATCAGGGAAATACAAATCAAAACTACAAAGAGATATCACCTCACATCTGGTCAGAATGACAAAAATCAGTAACACAAGAAACAACAGTTGTTGGCAAAGATGTGGAAAAATGGGAACCCTCTTGCACTTTTGGTGGGGTTGCAAACTGGTGCAGCCACTAGTGTGGAGGTTTTTCAAAAAGTAAAAAAAAAAAAAAAAAATAGAACTACCATATGATCCAGCAGTTGCACTACTAGGTATTTATCCAAAGAATCCTAAAATACCAATTCAAAGGGATATATGCTCCCCAATGTTTATAGCAGGATTATCAACAATAGCCAAATTATAGAAACAGCCTTTGTCCATTGACTGATGAATGGATGATGAAGATGTTGTATACATCTACAATGAAATATGACTCAGCTATAAGAAAGAATGAAATCTTCCCATTTGCAATGAGATGGATGAAGATAGAGAATATAATGGTAAGTGAAATAAGGCAGTCAGAGAAAGACAAATACCATATGATTTCACTCATATGTGGAATGTAAGAATCAAAACAAATGAGCAAAGGGAAAAAAAAGAGATAAAAATCAAGAAACAGACTCTTAATTACAGAGAACAAATTGATGATTCCCAGAGAGGTGGTTGGGAAGGGTAGTTAAATAGGTGGTGGGTATTAAGGAATGTACTTGTCCTGATGAGCACCAGGTGATATAGGGAAGTTTTGAATTAATATGTTGTACACCTGAAACTAATATAAGGCGGTATGGTAACTAACTGGAATTAAAATAAAAACTTTTTAAAAAGCCAAAAAAAGCCCCCTCAAAAATTAAAAAGCATGTGGATTAACTCTGAAAAAAATAATTATTGTTAGGTATGTACTTTTTCTCATTTTACAATTTTCATAATTGTTTATAGTTGTCTTGGTTGTTATTCTCTGTTCTCTTCTTTTTCTCTTGCCCTCTTTCCTTGTGATTGATGACTTTCTGTAGTGTTATACTTGGCTATTTCTCTATTTTTTTGTGCATCTACTAATGTTTTTGTTTGTTTGTGGTTAATATGTAGTTCATAAATAACATCTTAAGAATATAGCAGTCTATATTAAGCTGATGGTCACTTAAATTTGAACACATTATATTAGCACTACATTTTTACTCCCCCTTCCTTCTTTTATGTATATATCATATTTTACATTTTTAAAAATATCTGTGTATTCCTTGACTAATTTTCTTAGATATGATTAATTTTACTACTTTTGTGTTTTAACCTCCATACTGGCTTTATAAATGATTAATCTACTACCTTTATGTTTGGTTTTACTTGTGAACTTTTTTCATTCATAATTTTGTTAATTCTAGTAATGACCTTTTCTTTCTTTTCCAATTTTCTGTAACATTTCTTGCAAGACTCGGTTAGTGGTGATAAACTGCTTTTATTGGCCTGGGAAACATTTTATCCCTGCTTCTATTCTAAATGATAATCTTGATGAATAGAGTACTCTTGGTTTTAGGGTTTTTACTTTCAACACTTAGAATATATCATGCCACTTTCTTCTGGCCTTCAACATTTCTGCTGAAAAATTGGCTGATAGCTTTATGGGGTTTCCCTTGTATGTAAATCTTTTCAAGTGTTGCTTTTAAAATTCTCTCTTTATCGCTACTTTTTGCCATTTTAATTATTATGTGTCTTGGTGTGGACATCATTCACCTCATCTTGTTTGGTGTTCTCTGTGATTTCCAGACCGAGATGTTTCTTTTTTTCCCCCTCAGATTTCAACTATTATTTCTCCAAATAATTTTTCTGCCTCGTCTCTTTTCTTGCTAGGTTCCTATAATGCAAATATTATATTTGAAGATGTCACAGAGTTCCCTTAACCTGTTCTCATTTTTTTCTTTGCACTTCAGCTTCTTTTCTTTCCATTACCCTGTCTTCCAAATTGATAATCTGTTCCTTTGAATCTTTTAATCTGCTGTTGATACCCTCTAGTGTATTTTTCATTTCACTTACTGAATTCTTTAGCTCTGACTAGTACTTTTTAAAATTTTCTATCTCTCGGTTTAAGTTCTTATGTACCCATCTGTAATTTTCTCAATTCCAGTGAGTATCTCCTGGTTATTAGTTTGAACTCTTTATCAGGAATATTGATTATGTCCATTCAATTTAGCTTTATTGCTGTGATTTTGTCTTTTTTTTTTTTAATTTGGGACATATTCCTCTGTCTACTCACTTTGTCTAAATCTGTTTGTTTCTATATATTAGGTAAGTAAGTTTTTGTTCCTGGTTTTGAAAGTAGTGGCTTTGTGTAGAAGAGATCCTGTGGTGCCCAATTTGATTCCCCCCCCTCCCCCCCGGGGACACCAGAACCAGGTACTCCAGTGGAGTCCCCTGTGTGAGTTGCATGAGCCCTCCTGTTGTGGCTGAACTGTGATTGCCTTCCATTCAGTCAGCTGCAATGACTCACTCCCTGCTATGAGCACTATGACCAGGGTTTGTTTCCCCATAATTCTGAAAGGCCCAGGTGGGCTTGTCATTTGGAGCTGTATTTCAATCTAGCTGCCTGAAATTAGGTTATCTGCCAAAGCTACATGCCCAATGAAGGGCAGGGATTTTTTTTCTGTGCAGCCAGCTAAGAGGCCAGCAGCAGAAAATCTGGGTGTACTGTTATTTTCCCTCTTCTCCAGAGCAAGCATCATTTTGGTGTGGAACTGGTCCTGGTTGGGGCTGCTGGTCAGTTGTGGCAGGGCAGGAATCACTTTGGAGAGATACCATCCAAGGTGAGTGGGGTGTGAATGGGTCCCCAGGAAAATGACAGTGTGGGGCATGTGGTGCTGGCAAAATAAATAGAGAGTTAGAACTCTCACATGTGCCTAGCTGTCTAGGCTGGGGGTAGGGAAGAAAAATGGTGCCTGCCAACACTTTTATTCCTGGAGAAATCTGTCAATACCTGCCCCTCTGGCATAAATTCTATTAGCCAATAAATGCCCTTCATGGACACCTCAGGTGTCTTTCAAACTGCTGCTTCTGTGCTTTGTCTCAGGAAAAGTTATTTAGAATACTAGGTCTTCAAGGGTAAAAATTCAGTTTCCTACCTCCCTCAGGATCTTCTTAAGTCAGATGAATTTTAAAGCTCCCAGAGTTGAGTCCCATTGATACTTAAAACTCCTGGAATTAAGTCCTGTTGGTTTTCAAAGCCAGACATTGTGGAGAGTCTCTTTCCCAGTGCATGTTTTCAGTGCCAACGACATTTAGTGTGGGATCTGATTCTCTCTCTTCTCCATGCTTGTGATGTCTCTCCTATTTGTGATTAGTCACATGTGGGGGTTTGGCTCCCAACTGTGTCTCTGCCCTTCCTACTCTTTTGTATGTAGCCTTCTCTCTGACTAGCCATGGAAGATCTATACTTCCAGTCTTTAGGTCATTTTTAGAGTTATTTTCATAGACGTAGCTATTGCCTCAGTGTATCCTTGGGACAGGTGAGTTCAGGATACATCTATTTTGTCATCTTTCAAGCCTCTCTACACATAACTTTTATATGTCCCTGGAAACTTAAAAACTCATTGGACTCACTTTATTGTGATACTTTTTTGGGGGTGGTCTGGAACCAAACCTGCAATATTTCCAAGGTATGCCTGTATATGACAACCACATAGGATTTATCTAGGTATGCAAGCCTGGTTCAACATTCAAAAATCAATTAATATAATCCATTACATAAATAGGATAAAAACAGAATGTACATGATTATATCAATAAATTCAGAAAAGCATTTGACAAAATCCAAACCCATTCATGATAAAAATTCAGTAAACTAGGAATAGAGAGGAACTACCTTGCCATAATAAAAATAACAACATCAACAATAAACTTTCAGATAACTTCATACTTAATGGTAACAAAATTGTAGCTTTCCCACAAAGATCAGGAATAAGGCAAGGCTGTCCCCTTTCACCATTTATTTTCAATATCAAACTGTAAGTTCTAGCTAATGCAATATAAAAAGAAAAAAAATAAAGGCACACAAATTGGGAAGGAAGAAAAACATTGTTGCTGAGTTCAAATGACGTGATCATCTATATAGAATATCTGAAAGAATTGACAAATTCCTGGAACTAATAAACAAATATCACAAAATTGCAGGATAAAGTTTAATGTACAAATTAAATCACATTTCCATATACCATTGAGGAACAAGTGAAATTTGAGATTAAAAACATAATACCATTATTTTATTGTTTTCAGAGTATTGGACTTTCACCTACTTTGTTAACTGAATAGGAATAACTATGTATTTAAACCTATAAAACATTGATGAAAAAATTGAATTATACAAACAAATGGAAATATATTCCAGATCAAGTTTGGAAGAATTAATATTGTTAAAATGTTTATACTACCCAAAGCAATCTATAGATTGGATGCCATTTCTATGAAAATCCCAACATCATTTCTCACAGAACTAGGACAAATGAATTAAAATTTGTATAGAACCACAAAAGACCTCAAATATCCAAAACAATCTTGAGAAAGATGAACAAAGCTGGAGATATCCCAATCCTAGATTTGAAGATATACTACATGCTGTAGTAATCAAAACAGTATGGTCCTGGCATAAAAATGAACTCACAGTTATATAGTTGATTAATCTATGACAAAGGGGGCAAGCATACACAATGGGAAAAAGACAGTCTCTTCAAAAAATGCTACTGGAAAACCTGGACAACTACATACAAAAAAATGAAATTGAAACACTTTCTTATACCACACACATACAAATAAACTCAAAATGGATTAAAGTCCTAAATATGAGAACTGAAAACATAAAAGTCCTAGAATAGAATATAAGCAGTAATTTCTTTGACATTGACCTGAGCAACACCTTTCTAGATATATTTCCTTAAGCAAAGAAAACAAAAGCAAATATAAGCTACTAGGGTTATACCAAAATAAACTTTTGTACAGCAAAAGAAACCATCTACAAAATGAAAAGTCAAACTAGTGAAAGGGAGAAGGTATTTGTAAATGACATATCTGATAAGGAGTTAGTATCCAAAATACATAAAGATCTTATACAACTCAGCACAAAAAACAATTTGATTAAAATGGGCAGAAGACATGAATAAACATTTTTCCAAAGAAGACATACAGATGGCCAACAGACACATGAGAAAATGCTCAACATTACTAATTATCAGGGAAATGCAAATCAAAACCAAAGTGAGTTATCACCTTCTGCCTGTCATTATGGCTAGAATCAAGAACACAAGAAATAACAAGTATTGGCAAGCATGTGGAGAAAAGGACACCCTCATGCACTGTTGGTGGGGGATGTAAATTGGTGCAGCTACTGTAAAAAACACTATGGAGGTTCCTCAAAAAATCAGAAATTGAAATATCATATGAAATAGTAATTCCACTCCTGGACATTTACCCCTATAAACCTCCAAAACACTAATTTGAAAAGATTTATGCACCTCTATGTTTATTGCAGCATTATTTACTATAGCTAAAATATGGAAGCAACTAAGTATACATTGAAAAATGAAAGGATAAAGAAGATGCAGAACACACACACACACACACACACACACACACACACACACACACATGAACATTACTCAGCCATAAGAAAGAATAAGATCTTGAGATTTGTGCCAGCGTGGATGGACATAAGGAGTATTATGCTAAGGGAAATAGTCAGATACAGAAAGACAAATATCATATGATTTTACATATATGTGAAACATAAAAAACAAAACAAATGAACAAACAGATTCTTAAATGCAGAGAAAAAATTGGTGGTTTCTAGAGGGGAGTGGATGGGGCATTATGAAGTAGAAAAAGGAGGTTAAGAGGTACATACTTTCAAATATCAAATAAATCAGAGATGAAAAGTACAGCATAGGGATTATAGTCAGTAATATCATAATAACATGTTTTAGTGACAAATGGTGACTTCCCTTACCGTGGTGAGCACTGAGTAATGTATAGAACTTTTGAATCAATATGTTGTACACATAAAACTAATATAACATTTTGTGTTATTATATTTCAATAAAAATAAGTGATTTATATTTCAATAAAAACAATATCATTTACATTAGTACTGAAAAATAATGAAATACTTGGGTAAAAATTCTAACAATATCTGTACCAGTTATATACAAAGAGCACTACAAAACTCTGATAAAATTAATCAAAGAAGAAATAAATAAATGGAAATATACTTCATGTTCATGAATAGGAAGATTCAATATTGTCAAGATGTCAGTTCTTCCCAAGTCAATCTATAGATTCAATACAATCCCAATCAAAATTCTGATAAGTTATTATGTAGATATGGACAAACTGATGCTTTTTTTAAAAGACTTTATTTATTTGACAGAGAGAGACACAGTGAGAGAGGGAACACAAGCAGGGGAGTGGGAGAGGAAGAAGCAGCCTTCCCCGCTGATCAGGGAGTCCGGTGCAGGGCTTGATCCCAGGACCCTGAGATCATGACCCAAGCCAAAGGCAGACGCTTAAAGACTGAGCCACCCAGGAGTTCCAAACAGATTCTTTTTTAAAAATTAAATTAAAATAAATTTATTTTTATTTATTATTATTATGTTCAGTTAGCCAGCATATAGTACATCATTAGTTTTTGATGGAGTGTTCAGTGATTCATTAGTTGCATATAACACCCAGTGCTCATCACAATACATTCCTTCCTTAATAACCATCACTTAGTTACCCTATCCCCCCACCCCCCTCCCTTCTGTAAACCTCAGTTTGGTTCACAGAGTCCAGAGTCTCTTATGGTTTGTCTCCCTCTCTGATTTCTTCCCATTCAGTTTTCCCTCCCTTCCCCGTGGTCCTCCATGCTATTCCTTCTGTTCCACATATGAGTGAAATTATGATAATTATCTTTCTCTGCTTAACTTATTTCACTTAGCATAATCCCCTCCAGTAAAATCCATGTCTATGCAAATGGTGGATATTAATCCTTTCTGATTGCTGAGTAATATTCCACTCTATATATGAACCACATCTTTACCCATTCATCTGTTAAAGGGCAACTTGTATCCTTCCACAGTTTCACTATTGTGGACATTGCTGCTATGAACATTGTGGTGCATGAGCCCCTTCTTTTCACTATGTCTGTATCTTTGGGGTAAATACCCAGTAGTGCAATTGCTGGGTCCTAGGGTAGCTCTATCTTTAACTTTTTGAAGAAGTTCCATACTGTTTTCCAGAGTGGCTGTAGCAGCTTGCATTCCCACCAACAGTGTAAGAGAGTTCTCTTTCTCCACATCCTCTCCAAAATTTGTTTTTCCCTGTATTAATTTTTGCCATTCTAACTGGTGTAAGGTGATATATCATTGTGGTTTTGATTTGTATTTCCCTGATGGCTGGTAATGTTGAGCATTTTTTCATGTGTCTATTAGACATTTGTATGTCTTCTTCAGAGAAGTGTCTGTCCATGTCTTCTGCCCATTTTTTGACTGGATTATTTGTTTTTTTTGGGGGGTGTTGAGTTTGAGAAGGTTTTTTTTTTATTTAAAGAATATTTAATATGAGTAATAATATCATTTTTTACAGTGAATCATTGCAATATATACCTCTAAGGAAAAGTATAAAAACCTGATTATGACCCTCTGGTTGCAAGAGAAGTTTTTAACAGATTGTGGATACAAGCCCCTTATCTGATATGTCATTTGCAAATATCTTCTCCCATTCTGTGGGTTGCCTCTTGTTTTTCTGACTGTTTCCTTTGCTGTGCAGAAGCTTTTTATCTTAATGAAGTCCCAGAGGTTCATTTTGTGCTTTTGTTTCCCTTGCCTTTAAGACATGTCTTGAAAGAAGTCGCTGTGACTAATATGGAAGAGGTCACTGCCTATGTTCTCCTGTAGGATTTTGATGGATTCCTGTCTCACATTGAGGTCTTTCAGCCATTATGAATTTATCTTTGTGTATGGTATAAGAACAGTCAAGTTTCATTCTTCTGCATGTGGCTGTCCAATTTTCCCAGCACCATTTATTGAAAAGAGTGCCTTATCCCCATTGGATATTCATTCCTGATTTGTTGAAGATTGGTTGACCATAGAGTTGAGGGTCCATTTCTGGGGTCTCTATTCTCTTCCACTGATGTACGTGTCTGTTTTTGTGCCAATACCATGCTGTTTTGAAGATCACAGTAATATAGCTTGAAGTCAGGCACTGTGATGGCCCCAGCTTTCTTTATTCAACAATTCCCTGGCAATTCGGTTTTCTTTTTTTTTCCTGGTTCCATACAAATATTAGGATTGTTTGTTCCAGCTCTGTGAAAAATGTTGATGGTATTTTGTTAGGGATTTCTTTGAATGTGTAGATTGCTCTGGGCAGCATAGACATTTTCACAATATTTATTCTTCCAAACCATAAGTATGGAATGTTTTTTTTCCATCTCTTTATGTGTTCCTCAATTTCTTTCATAAGTGTTCTGTATTTTGTAGCATATACATCCTTTACCTCTTTGGTTAGGTTTATTCCTAGGTATCTTATGGTTTTTGGTACTATTGTAAATGCAATCGATACCTTAATTTCTCTTTCTTCAGTAACATTGTTAGTGTATAGGAATACAAATGATTTCTGTGCATTGATTTTGTATCCTGACAGGTTGCTGAATTGCTGTATGAGTTATAGCAATTTGGGGGTGGAGTACTTGGATTTTCCACATAAAGTATCATGTCATCAGTGAAGAGAGAGAGTTTGATTTCTTTGCTAAGTTGAATGCCTTTATTTCTTTTTGTTGTCTGATTGATAATGCTAGGACTTCTAGTACTATTTTGAACAAAAGTGGTGAGAATGGGCATCCCTGTCATGTTTGTGACCTTAAGGGAAAAGCTCTCAGTCTTTCCCCATTGAGAATGATATTCATTGTGGGATTTTTGTAGATGGCTTTTATGATATTGAGGTATGTTCCTTCTATTCCTACAGTCTGAAGAATTTTAATCAGGAAAGAATGCTGTATTGTGTCAAATGTTTTTTCTGCATCAATTGAGAGGATCATATGGTTCTTGTCTTTCATTTTATTAATGTGCTCTATCACACTGATTGATTTGTGAATGTTGAACCACCCTTGCATCCCAGGAATAAATCCCACCTGGTCGTGATGGATAATCCTTTTAATATAATATTGGGTCCTATTGGCTAGGATATTGTTGAGTATTTTGGCATCCAAGATCCTCAGGGATATTGGTCTGATATTCTCCTTTTTAATGTGGTCTTTGTCTGGTTTTGGAATCAGGGTAATGCTGACCTCATAGAATGAGTTTGGAAGTTTTCTTTCTGTTTCTATTTTTTGAAACAGCTTCTGAAAAATAGGTATCATTTCTTCTTTAAATGTTTGGTGGAAATCCCCTGGGAAGCCATCAGGTCTTGGACTCTTGTTTTTTGGGAGGTTTTTGATTATTGCTTCAATTTCGTTACTGGTTATTGGTCTATTCAGACTGTCTATTTCTTCCTGTTTCAGGCTTGGTAGTTTATAAGTTTTCCGGAAAGCACCCATTTTTTCCAGATTGCTTAATTTGTTGGCATATAGTTGCTGGTAATAATTTCTAATAATTGTTTCTATTTCCTTGGTGTTAGTCGTGATCTCTTTCCTTTCCTTCATGAATTTATTGATTTGGATCCTTTCCCTTTTCTTTTGGATATGTCTGGCCAGATGTTTGTTTATCTTATTAATTCTTTCACAAAAACAGCTTCTAGTTTCGTTGATCTATTCTGTTTTTCTGGTTACTATTTAATTGATCTCTGCTCTAATCTTTATTATTTCTCTTCTGCATGGTTTAGGATTTATTTGCTGTTCTTTCTCCAGCTCCTTTAGATGTACAGTTAGCTCGTGCATTTGGGATTTTTCCGTTTTTTTTTTTTTTTGAGAGCGGCTTGGATGGCAATGTACTTCCCCTTAGGACCACCTTTGCAGTATCTGATAGGTTTTGGACCGATATGTTTTCATTCTCATTAGTTTCCATGCATTGCTTAAGTTCTTCCTTAATTTCCTGGTTGATCCAATCATTCTTTAGCAGGATGCTCTTTAACTTCCAAGGGTTTGAATTCCTTCCAGATTTTTTCTTGTGATTGAGTTCCAGTTTCAAGGCATTGTGGTCTGAAAACATGCAGGGAATAATCTCAATCTTTTGGTATCAGTTGAGAACTGATTTGTGACCCAGTATGTGGTTTATTCTGGAGAAAGTTCCATGTGCGCTCGAGAAGAATGTGTATTCTGTTGTTTTAGGGTGGAATGTTCTGTATATATCTAGGAAGTCCATCTGGTCCAATGTGTCCTTCAAAGTTTTTGTTTCTGTGTTGGATCTTCTGCTTAGATTATCTGTCCATTGCTGAGAGTGGAGTGTTGAGGTCTCCTACTATTAATGTATTATCGATATGATTATTTTGGTTAACAGTGGGCTTAGGTAGTTGGCTGCTCCCATGTTGGGGGCATAGATATTTATAATTGTTAGATTTTCTTGTTGATAGACCCTTTAAGTATGATATAGTGTCCCTCTACATCTCTTACTACCATCTTTGGTTTAAAATCTAATTTGTCTGATATGAGAATTGCTACCCTCGCTTTCTTTTGAGGTCCGTGGGCATGATAAATGTTTCTCCTTCCCTGCAATTTCAATCTGGAGGTGCCTTTAGATTCAAAATGAGTCTCTTGTAGAAAGCATATGGATGGGTCCTGTTTTTTTATCCTTACACCTAAAGGAGCTTGGGAAGGAACAACAACAAAACCTAAACCAAGCAGCAGAAGAAAAACAGTAAAGATTAGAGCAGCGATCAATGAAATAATAAACAGAAAAACAGTAGAACAGATCAATGAAACTAGAAGCTGGTTCTTGGAAAGAATTAATAAGATTGATAAACCACTGGCCAGATTTATCCAAAAGAAAACAGAAAGGACCAAATTAATAAAATCCTGACTGAAAGGGGAGAGATTATGACTAACACCAAGGAGATAGAAACAATTATTAGAAATTATTACCAGCAACTATATGCCAACAAATTAAGCAACCTGGAAGAAATGTATGCCTTCCTGGAAACTTATAAACTACCGAGCCTGAAACAGGAAGAAATGGACAATCTGGTAGACCAATAACCAGTAACGACATTGAAGCAGTAATCAAAAACCTCCCAAAAAACAAGAGTCCAGGGCCAGATGGCTTCCCAGGGGATTTCTACCAAACATTTAAAGAAGAAATAATACCAATTCTATTGAAGCAGTTTCCAAAAATAGAAACAGAGGGAAAACTTCCAAACTTGATAAGGCCAGCATTACCCTGATTCCAAATCCAGGCAAAGACCCCATCAAAAAGAATATCAGACCAATATCCCTGATGAACATGGATGTCAAAATACTCAGCAAGATCCTAACTAATAGGATCCAACACTACATTAAAAGATTATTCACCATGAACAAGACTGTTCTTCCAGTCTGTCTTCTGGGCGAGGGGCCTGCTGCTCCTCTTCTCAGGTTTTTGCCTGGGTGGAGTTGTCACACCCCTTGTCAGGGGGATGGGCTTAATGTGAGCTGGTTGGCTGGGTGGCTTTTGTTCCCTGGCATCTTTCTGCTTCTCTTTAGAGGGTCAGAGCAAATGTGGCCATGCGGGAATCTCCAGCCCAGAGCCTCAGTGTCACAGCAACAGATCCTCCAGGTCAATCTGTCTCCATCTCTGCACATACCAAACTCCACAGACTCGTGCATCTTCTGGGGGAGGGGCCTGTTGCATTGAGTCTCAAATGTCTTTTCCCCATTTGTAATTGCTCTGCCCTTGCCTGGAGCCAGGCTAAGTAATCTGCTCCAGTTTGTTCTCTGTGGCTTTTGTTCCCTGAAGTCTTTCTGTGCAGCTTTAGAGTATGAGAATGAAAAAGATGGCCTCCCAATCTCTGGCACCACAGCCGAAAGCTCAGGGCCCCACTCCTCTGGGAGCCCTCAGAGAAAAGCAGTCAATCACTCCTCTCTCCCTGCTCTCTGGCCATACTCTGTGCTCACCCAGCCTGTGAACAAGCATTTCTATCTCAGGCACACACCATTTGGAGTCTTCAAACTCAGCAGGCTCCTGCAGCCTGCTGCCCTACTGCTCATCCCAGGGCAGAGAGGGGGCTTTCCCTGGTTCTGTCATTTTGTTGGGCCCCTGCTGGAAAAGCAAGGGCCCTACTGTGCCATAGATCACAGTTTATGGCAACCTTGGGATGAAAGCCCACTCTTGGGCTCACTCTTTGGGGCTAGCTTCCCTGATCCGATACCTGGGAGCTCTGCTGCACTCAGGCATCCCCGGTCTTCTTGTGACTCTGAGGATCCTGAGATCACACCTGTCCCAGTGTTTCACCTCCCACTTAGCTGCCTAAGTGAGGTGCTTCAGCGGAACAGACTTCTAAAAGTTCCAATTTTGTGCTCCTCTGCTCTATCACTTGCCTAAAGCCAGCTGCCGGAGGCTCCCTCCCACCCACCCCTGGGGGGAGTCTATCTTCCCATATATTGCCTTGGGTTCACTTCTCCACACCTCCTACCTTGCAGAAAATGGCCGCTTGTCTACTTGTAGAGTTGCAGCTATTCTTTTCTTTGATCTTCATTTGGCTCACAGGTGTTTAGAATGGTTTGATAGCTCTCTAGCTGAATCCCTGGGCCAGACAAAATTAAGGTCTCCTATTCCTCCACCATCTTGGACTCCTCCCAACAAACTGATTCTAATGTGTGTATGGTGAGGCACAGGACTCATGATAGACCACATAACATTGAGGGAGAATAATAAAGTTGAAAGGATTGACACCACTCCAAGAGTTACTATAAAGCTAAAGCAATTAAGACATTTTGGTATTACTTAAAGAAGAGACAAATAGATCAGTGGAACAGAATAGCGAGCCAAGATAATAGACCCATATAGATCTAGTCAACTGATCTTTGACAAAGAAGCATAAGCTATACAAATATGTAAATATATTATTTTCAACAAATTTTTCTAGAACAACTAGATATTTATATGACAAAAAATGAATTTAGACAAAGACCTTACAGTATTCACACAAAGTTAAATCAACATGGATTGCAGACCTAAATATAAAACACAAAATTATAAAACTGCTATATCATAATATAGGAGAAGATCCAGATGACCTTGGGTTTGACAATGGCATTTAAGATGCAACTCCAAAAGCATAATTCATGAAAGGATTGAGAAGTCAGATTTCATTAAAATATATATATTTTTTTGCTCTGCAAAAAGTTATGTCAAGAAAATGGAAAAACATACCACATACTGGGAAATATTTGTAAAAGATGTACCTAAGAAAGAACTGTCATCCAAAATGTACACAAAACTCTTAAAACTCAACCATAAACAAACAATTCAATTTTAAAATTGCTTAAAGACCTTAACAGACACTTCACAAAACAAGTTATATAAGTGGCAAATAAACATTATAGAAAGATATTCCACATTGTGTGTCATCAGGGAAATGAAAATTAAAACAACAATGAGCTACCAATATTTATTTTTTAGAATAACCAAAACCCAGAACTTTGACAACACCAAATGTTGGGAAGGATATTGATCAGCAGTAACTTGCATTTATTGCTGGTGGGAATGCAAATTATACAGCCACTTTGGAAAACAGCTTGACAGTTTCTTAGAAAAGTAAACACACTCTTAAAATATGATCCCGAAATCATACTCCTTGATATTTACCCAAAGGAGGTGAAAATTTATGCTCACACGAAGAGCTGCACATGGATGTTTATTGCAGCTTTATTCATAATTGTCAAAACTTGGAAGCAAACAGAATGTCCTTCAGTAGGTGAATGGATGTATAAACTGTTATTTAATAGTAAAAGGAAATGAGCTATTGAGCCAATGAGAAAGCATTAAAGAACCTTAGGTGCATATTACTAAGTGAAAGAATCCAATCCAAAAAGGTTGCATTCTCTATGTTTCCAACTATATGGCATTCTGGAAAAGGCAAAACTATAAAAATAATAAAAAGATCAGTGATTACTAAGGATTAGTGAGGAGAAAGGGATGAGTAGGCATAGTCCAAGAAGATTTTTATAGCAGTGAAACTACTCTGTATGCTATGTTATTGGATACATGTAATTATACATTTGCCCAATCCCATAGAATGTAGAACACCAAGAGTAAATCCTAACGTAAACTATGAACTCTTGGTGGTAACAATGTGTCACTGTTGGTTCATCAATTATAACAAATATACTACTCTCACGGGGGATGCTGATGATGATGGAGGCTGTTCATGTGTGGGGGCAGGGAATAAATAGGAAATCCCTGTACTTTCTGCTCAGTTTTGCTTTGAAGTTAAAACTGTTTTAGGACATAAAGTCTATTAAAAATGCAACGTATATTTGAAAGAAATTAATAAATATCTACATCAAAGAATGACATCCATATTCATGGATTGGAATATTTAATGTTTTTAAGATGGTTATGTATGCTTTCCAAATTCATCTACAGTTTCAATGCAATCCCTATAAAAAATACCATTTTTTAAGGCACCAATTGAAGAGCTAATGTTAAAAAATTCATATGGATATACAAAAGACCCAGAATATCCAACAACCTTACAAAATTGGAGTATTCACACTTTCTGATTTCAAATTTTACTGTAAAGCTACAGTAATATAGTTTTGTACTGTGGTCCTAGCATACGCATAGACATATACATCAGTGGAAATGAATTGAAAGTCTCCAAAGAAAGCATATTACATTTGTGAGCTATTGAAATTCACCAAGGATGTCAAGACTATCCAATGAGGAAAGAACAGCTTTTTCAACAAATGGCACTCAAGCTACTGGATATCCACATGTAAAAGAGTAAATTTGGACCTTTACTTGAGATGATGCACAAATATCAACTCAAAATGGATCACAGAGCTTAATGTAAGGGATAAAAAGTATAAAACCCTAAAAAGAAAACATAGGAGTTAATCTTCATCATTATGGATTAGGCAATGTTTCCCTACATATGACACTAAAAGCACAAGTAAAAAAAGAAGAGAATAAAACAAATTGGGTTACATCAAAATTAAAACTTTTCAATTCAAAGTATAACATCAAGAAAGTGAAAATACAACCCACAAAATATGAAAAAATATATTTAAATTACATATATGACAAGGAATTTGTATCCAGAATATTTAAAACTCTTGCACCTCAACCATAAAAAGACAAATAATCTATTTAAAAATGAGAAAACATTGAATAGACATTTCTCCAAAGAAGATATGCAAATGACCAATAAGTACATGGAAAAAGTGGTCAACATAAGCAATCATTAAAAATTTACATCAAAATCACAATGAAATACAACTTTGCATCATTTAGAATGACTATAATAAAATAGATATATAATAAAATTCTGGCAAAAACTTGGAAGAATGGGGAACTCATGCATTGCTATTGGTCTGTAAAATTGTGCAGTCGCTTTGGAAGCAGTTTGGCAGTTCCTTAAAATCATCATATGGTTACCATATGAAATATCAACTTCACTTCTAGGTCTATAACAAAGAGAATTGTAAGCATATGTGCACAAAGAAACTTGCACATGAGTGTCCATGGCAGCATTGTTTTTATACTTTTACTTGTTTTAAGTATAGTTGACATACAATATTATATTGGTTTCAGGTGTACAACATAGTGATTCAGCAAACATACACATTACAAAATGCTCACTACATTAAGTGTAGTTAGTATCTGTCACCATATGAAGTTATTACAATATTATTGATTATATTCCCTAGGCTCTACTTTTCATCCCTGTGACTAATTTATTTCATAACTGGAAGTTTGTACCTCTTAATCTCTTTCATCTATGCAATCCCTTTCACCTATCCCCCCATTCCCCACCCCTTTGACAAATACCAGTTTGTTTTCTGTATTTTTGAATCTTTTCCTGTTTCTTTCTTTTTGTTTGTTCATTTGTTTTATTTCTTTGGATTCCACATATAAATGTAACCCTGTGGTGTTTGTCTTTCTCTGTCTGACTTATTTCACCTAGCATAATGCCCTCTATATCCAACCATGTCATCATGAGTGACAAGATCTCATTCTTTTTTATGATGGAGTAATATTCTTTGTAAATATTATATATGTCATATGTTCTTTATCCTTCTATTGATGGACACTTATGTTGTTTCCATATCGTGGCTATTGTAAATAATGCTTCCATAAACACAGGGGTACAAATGTCTTTTCAAATTAGTGTTTTCTTTTTCTTCAGGTAAATATCCAGAAGTGGAATTACTGGATTGTATGCTATTTCTATTTTTTAACTTTTTTGAGGAAACCTCGTACTGTTTTCCACAGTGGCTGTGCCAATTTACATTTCCACCAACAGTGCATGAGGGTTCCCTTTTCTCCACATCCTCCCTAACACTTATTTCTTGTCTTTTTTGTAATCACCATTCTAACAAGTGTGAGGTGATATCTTATTGTAGTTTTCATTTGCATTTCCCTGATGATTAGAGATTTTAAAAATATTTTCATGTATATATTTTCCATGTGGATTTCTTCTTCGGAAAAAAATGTCTATGTAAATCCTCTGTCCATTTTTAAATGAGATTATTTGCTTTTTTTGGTATTGAGTTCTATGATTCCCTTATATATTTTAGATGATAACCCCTTATCTAATTCACAGTTTATAAATATTTTCTCTTATTCCAGAGATTGCCTTTTGGTTTTGATTGATTTTTGGCTGTATATAAGTTTTTAGTTGAATTTGTCCCAATTGTTGATTTTTGCTTTTGTTGATATGCTTTTAGTGTCACGTCTAAAGATGGTTGCAAAGGGGCACCTGGGTGGCTCAGTGGGTTAAGTGTCTGTCTTCAGCTCAGGTCATGATCCCAGGGTCCTGAGATCGAGCCCCACATCAGGTTCTCTGATCAATGGAGAGCCTGCTTCTCCCTCTCCTCCCCACCTGTGCACTCTCTGGCTGTGTCTCTCTCTCTCAAATAAATAAAATCTTTTAAATACATAAATACATAAATACATAAATACATAAATACATAAATACATAAATACATAAATAAATAAGGTTGCAAAGACCAATGTGAAGGAGTTTTTCCCCTGTTTTCTTCTAAGTGTTTTACAATTTAAAGTCATACATTTAAGTATTTAATCTATTTTATTAATTTTCATGTTTGGTGCAATAGAGAAACCCAGTTTCATTATTTTGCAAGTGACTATCTTGTTATCCCAGAATAATTTATTGAATAGACTATCATTTTTCTGTTGAGAATTCTCAATTTCTTCCTTAAATATTAGTTGATCATATATGTGAGTTTATTTTTGTGCTTTTTATTCTGTTTCATTGGTGTATGTGTCTATTTTTATACCAGTGCAATACTCTTGATTACTATATCTTTGTAGTACAGTTTGCAATAAGGAAGTATTGTTCTTCTTTCTCAGGATTGCTTTGCTGTGGGAGGCTTTTGTAGTTCCGTACAAATTTTAGAATTTTTTTTCTATTTATGTGAAAAATTCTGTTGAAATTTTCATAAATAGTGCACTGAATAAATTCAGAATAGAATACATGGCTTTGGGTAGCATAGGCATTTGAACAATTTTTTTTTTCAATTCATGAACATAGGAAATGTTTTCATTTGTTTGTGTCTTATTCAATTTCTTTTATCTACATCTTATATTTTCAGTATACAGATTATTCACCACCTTGTTTAAATTTATTCTTACATATTTCATTATTTTGATGCTATTGTAAATGGGATAGTTTTATTTATTTCTTTTTCAGATATTTAGTTGTTAGGGTATACAAATGTAACTGATTTCTGTATGTTGATTTTGGGTCCTGCAACTTCACTGAATTTGATTAGTTGTTTGTGTGCATATGTGTGTGTGTGGTCTTCAACATTATCTACATATAGTATTATATTATTTATAAACAGAGACAATTTTTACTTCTTCCTCTCTACTTTGGATGCCATTTATTTATTTTATTGCCTAATTGCTCTGGCTAGGACTTCCAGTACTATGTGGGATAGGAGTAATAAGAACAGTCATCCTTATTTTGTTAATGATCTTTGAGGAAAAGTTTTCAGCATTTCAACATTAGGTATGATGTTATCTGTGGACATGTCATATATAGTCCTGAGTATATTGAGGTATGTCCCTTCTAAACCCTTTTGTTGAGAGTTTTTATCATTAAAAGACATTAAATTATGTCAAATGTTTTTTCTGCATCTGTTGAAGTGATCTTATGATTTTTATCTTTTATTCTCTTGATGTTATCTATATATCACATTTGTTGATTTGTGTTTATTGAGTAATCTTTGCAACCCAGTGATAAACCTCATATGATTATATGATCTTTTAAATGTGCTATTGAATTTAGTTTGCTAGTATTTTATTGAAAATGTTTGCATCTATATTCATCAGGGTTTTTGGCCTATAGTTTTCTTTTATTGTCTTTATCTGGCTTTGGTAACAAGAGTAATCTTTACGATATTGAGTCTTCCAATGCATGAAACAGTTTATCTATTCATTTATTCAGATCTTTAATTTCTTTACAATTTTTAATTTTCAGCATAGAGATCTTGTATGGTTTTATTACATTTATACCTAGATATTTCAATTTTTGGAGAGATTGTTAAAAGTATTATAATTTTAATGTTAAGGTCCACATGCTCATTGCTAATATACAGAAATACATTTGATATTTGGCCTTGGATCCTGAAACTGATGAATTCATTTATTCCAGATTTTATGTAGATTCTTTAAGATTACCTACATAGATAAGCATGTTATTTGCAAATAAAGCATTTATATTTCTTCCTTTCCAGTTTGTCTTAAACACATCTTAAATCTGCTGTTATTTGAATTATTGTTTTCATGTAAATAATGCATCATTTCTATCTGGTTTTTTTCAATATTTTTTGTCTTTAGTTTTCAGAAGTTTGTATATGCTGTGTCTTGACATGGATTTTCTTTGGATTTATCATCTTAAATCTGTAGATTTATAGCACTTGTCAAATTTGGAAGTTTTCAGCCATTATTAATTGAAATACTCTTACCTTAAAGTCTTTCTTCTCTGCTCTCTGACAACATGAATGTTAGATCTTTTATTTCATTATAGTCCCACCATCCCTGAGACTCAATTTATTTGTTTTGATCTATTTTCTCTCTGTTGTTCAGATTTGGTAATTTTTATTGTTCTGTTTTTGAGTTCACAGATTCTTTCTTTTATTGTCTTCAATCTACTACTCGGCCACACAGAAAGATTATTTATTTCAATTGTTATATTTACTGATTGTATAATTTCCCTTTGATTTCATTTTATATTTTCTATTTTTTGTTGTGATTTTCTGTTTTTCTATTTGTTTCTAGAGTGTTCACAATTGATCACTGACACATATTTATGATTGCTTCTTTAAAATACCTGTCAGATAATTCCAACATCTGTGATTGCAATGTTGAGGGGGTGGATGTTCAATTCCCACTGGGACACCATCCTGGCCAAAACAGGGCCTTAACTTGCACTGCCATCATGCCAATGGATAATAATACAAGACTAACATAATTTCTGTTCTATTGACACCTTCCCAGTTAAAAAAAAAAAAATGTTGCACTGAATTGTACTGTCTCATTGCCACTGCGTTTGGGTGGCAGTTCAGCTCCCTACTGTTCACTGCTAAAATGAGGGCAAACATGATAGATAACTAACACCACCTTTCACTTGTTCTATCTCTTTTATTTCAGTTATTTGTGGAAGTTGAGTTCCCACTGACGTCAGATTGGGGTAAATAGAGTAACATCAAGCACTACATTGCATGACCTTGTTCTGACTTGTTGCTGTTGGATTATGATGGAAGTTCAGCTCCGTCTGAACCTCATTTACAGCAAGGGAGGAAAAAGAAGAGTACCAACTGGCACTTCCTTACACTATCTTATTCTATTTTAATTATGCTAGATGAGAATGAAGGCTCAACTTTTCTGTGGTCCAACTGAAACTAGAGGAGTTGAAAGTAGAAACTCTTGAACTAACTCATTCTACCTTGTTGCTTCTGGGTGGAGTTAGAACTTCAGCTCTCCACAGGGCCCTTCTGACACTGGAGAAAGGTAGGTGGGAAGAGGAGGGACAACTAACAATACCTCACACTACTCTTTCTACTTAATTTCTGTTGGATGGCAGTGAAAGCCCATCTTCCTACTTGGTCTTATTGACACTACCCAGGTAGTGGAATCAAAATGCTGCCTACTATTTCTAGGCAGGGGATAGAAGCCCCACAAATACCACCTTGATAGAAGAATTGGGGAGCCATTTCTCCATTGATGTTTGACTACTGTGGGCGCTGTCAAAAATGCTCTCTGTTCTAATATACAACCTTTCCCAGGTGTTTTGGCTAGAGAGTCAGCTTTCTTTGGGGCTCTTTATATCTGTGCTCATTGATAATTTTGTGTTGCAAGTTTCTCCAGCACACTGTTCAGGATATATGGGAGGAAAACAATAACTAACAGAATGCTTCTCTATGTTGCTCAAGTCCCAAGCTTTCCAGGCTCTTACTCTTCTCTTTTTCATTTTTCAGAGTCTCCCTATGCTATTTTTTTTAGTTGTATGAGAAAGGAATTGAGAATTTTGGCCAAAAATAGAATTATCCCATTACATTTTTAGAGTAAAATATAGATGTATCTTAAATATTTTATAATACAGAAATAGATTAAGTTTCTTTTATATTCTTAGTGGAATTCTTAGTGGAATTCTGTGCGTCATTCAAATCATATTATCAATTAATACTTATTGACATGAGAAAAACATCATGGTAGAGTATCAGAGGGCAAAATTATATGTAAAATTATGATACCAAATACATAAGAGATGTGTGTGTGTGCATATATTCCCATGCTTGTGTATGTAAGTTGATGAAAGAAAGAAGGCCAAAAATTTTACAAAAATTATAGTAGTGGATATATTTTGTGTATTGGGATTATGGGTGATTTTTATTTTCTGCTTTATACCTTTCTCTATTTCCAAATGTTCTACAATGAACATGTCTTACTTTCATAATCAGAAAAAAAGTTATTAAATTAGACACTCAATTCTTGACAGAAACATTTTAGTTCTATCAAAGAAAACCTGTTGCCAGTGACAGAACTAAGAAGTGAATTTACCCCAATTCACTGTTTAAATCTGTAGAATTCCAGAAGAGTAAGGAGGTTATGGGGGGAAAAGGTAAGCTACAGAGAGAACATAATAATAGGTTCCTAAATCTTGAATTGGAATTATAGAAGTGTTTTTGAGATGTAAAGATGTTTTGAGCAGCTACCATCAAGAAATTTTAAGAAAATTATTTGAATTTTCCTAGGCCAATTTCTCAGATATTTTGGTTATATTTTCTTATGAATTTACTGATTCAGTATCGTTACATGGAAACTCTGGAACCCATCATAGGAAAACCTCAGACTCTGAGATACCTGTTTGTTTTACTCTCTTCTGCTTCATTTCACCAGATCTGTCAAAAACCTCAAGGCCAACCAGATATAATTGGTTTTACTGAACTGTACCTACACACAGTTATATGCAAACCTGAAGTTCATTTTATTCTCATAGATAAATTCTTTAATAAGCCCAAATTTCAAGTCAGCAGTGGAAAAGTCAGGTTTAGATAAACATCTTTTCAGTTCAGTCCCACCCACCCCAGTTACATTGGGTTTATAGATAGTTCCTTATATACTATAGGTAGTATATAACTCTATAAAATTTTGTTTTTATTATTAGCTAGTTTCTTGTTGCAATTATGTTTCAAGAGTAGACAAAATTTTACCACTCAAGTTAGATGTATGTGAGGCTGCTAGTTCCTGACTGTGGTAAAGAGGGACATGTGATGCTCATTATTTCTCCCCACTCCTTTCTTTTCTCCTCTACACCTTCACTTAATAAAATGGCTGGTATTTGAGAAGGGACAACTATAAAATTGAGGATCCACATGATAATGGTAGTAAATTTGCTTCTTCCTTTATGTTAGTTCTTGTTGCCTCTCTTTAAGATGCTATACAAACAGACAGACAGAATTATAGACTGTGTGTTTTCTTTGTCATGTGTACATGTGGAATGATGGTGGCTTTTTTTAAGATGTTCTGGGAATAAGTAATATGTGTACTTGAGACTGTCTTCTGCTTTAATTCTAAGGCACAAGATTCTCTGTGGCAATTTATTTTTCCTTGCTGCCACTATCAGTGATATTGAAAATATTTCTTGTGTGCTGCCTGCCCCTATATTCAAATTGGTAGCTCTCTGATCCACATCTCCCTTTTAACGCCCCAGATTCCCTTTTTATTCTCTTGGAACCATGTGATTTGGGGTTGAGTGTTTATATGCAGATGTGGCAGGGAGTTGTGAGGGCTGATTCCCATTTTCTCTTTACCCAGGTACCCTGTACCATAAGTCTTTATACCAGCCTCATATGATACAGTTTTGTGACTCTCTGGATGAGAGGAAAATTTTTGCTCTTTTCCTCAAAAATCATAGAAAATTCTCTTTGGACCAATACTAATTTGGGGAGGAAGCGAGCCAAACATTTCCCACTCACCTTGAGGACAGTGATGGAAAGTATAGCAACTTCTCATTAGCTCTATTCTCTCCAAGTAGGTGACTTCAGAAAGGAGAGGCATGATATATTTAAAGAGCTGAAAGGGGAAAACAAAACAAAACAAAACAAAACAAAAAAAACCCTACAACCAAGAATACTCTACCCAACAAGATTATCATTCAGAATTGAAGGAGAGATAGTGTTTCCTAGACCAAAAATAATTAATTAATTAATTAAAGGAGTTTATCACCATTAAACCAGGCATACAATAAATGTTAAAGGGATTTCTTTAAGTAGGAAAAAGACTATAATTAGAAGAAAATTATGAATAAAATATGTAAAATATGACAACATATACATAAAACATTGAGGAGGGAGTAAAAAAGTTCTTTTAGAATGCGTTTGAACTTAAATGACTTCCAACTTAATTCAGACTGCTATATATTCAGGATCCTATGTGTGAACCTCATGGAAATAACAAACTTAAAACCTATACTGGATAAACAAAAAAATAAAGGGAAACAAAGCCAAGCATAACACTACAGTTATCAATCACAAGGAGAGAGGAAAAGAATAAAAGTAAACAGAGAAAAACTACAAAAACAACCAGAAAATAATGAACAAAATATGAACAAGTACATACTTATCAATAATTACTCTCCATATAAATAGTCCAAATGTTTCAATCAAAAGACATAAGGTTACAAAATGGGTTAAAAAAGAAACAGGACTTATCTATATACTCACTTCAGACCTAAAGTCACAGAGAGACTGAAAGTGAAGTGATGGAAAAAGATATTCTATGAAAATAGGAATGAAAAGAAAGCCAGGGTAGCAATAT
This sequence comes from Neomonachus schauinslandi, assembly GCF_002201575.2. Lineage (NCBI taxonomy): Eukaryota > Metazoa > Chordata > Mammalia > Carnivora > Phocidae > Neomonachus > Neomonachus schauinslandi. The sequence continues at coordinate 62,720,248 of NC_058419.1, forward strand.
GTATACCAGACAAAAGAGCTTTTAAACAAATATTGTAACAAGAGATAACGAGGGCATTACATAATGTTAAAGGGGACAATACAAAAAGAGGATATAACAATTGTAAATATATATGCACCAAACATCAGAGCACCAAAATACATAAAGCAAATAATAACATAAAAAGAGAAATTGATAGTAATTCAATAGTAAGAGGGGACATTAATATTCCACTTACAGCAATGGATAGATCATCCAGGCAAAAAATCAATAGGAAATATTGCCTTTAAATGATACATTAGACTAGATGGATTTAACAGATATATAAAGAACATTTCATCCAAAAACAACAGAATACACATTCTTTTCAAGTTCATGTGAAAAAGGGTAGATCACATGTACAGCAATAAAAAAAGTTTCATTAAATTTAAGAAGATTAAGATGATATCTGCATCTTTTCTTACCAAAACAGTATGAAACAGAAATCAATAACAATTTTAAAAAGTGGAAAAAACACAAACACATGGAGACTAAACAATAATCAAAACAGAAATAAAAAAGGAAATAAAAATTCTGTGGAGACAAATGAAAATGAAAACATAATGATCCAAAATCTTTGAGATGTGACAAAAACATTTCTAAGAAGGAAAATTATAGCAATGCAGGCCTACCTTGAGAAACAAACAAACAAAAACATTTCAAATAAACAATCTAAATTTATATCTAAAGGAACTACAAAAAGAACAAACAAATCACAAGTTTAATAGAAGGAAGAAAACAATAAAGAACAGTGCAAAAATAACAAAGTAGAAACTGAAACAAAATAGAAAAAAATAATGAAACTAAGATCTAGTTCTTTGAAAAGATCAACAAATTTGATAAAGCTTAAGCTAAATTCATCAAGAAAAATGGAGAAAAGACACAAATAAATAAAAGCAGAAATGAAAAGGGAGAAGTAAAAACTGACACCACAGAAACACACAAGATTATAACAGAATACTATGAAAATTTATATGCTAGAAAATTGGACAGCATAGAAGACTTGGGTGAATTCCTATTACATACAGTCTTCCAAATTTAATCAGAAAGGAATGGAAAATCTGATCAGACATAATTTCTTTACAAGTAAAGACATTTAATTGGTAATCAAAAACAAATAAAAACAAGCACAGAAGTCCAGGACCTCATGGATTCACAAGTGAATCCTACCAAACATTTAAGGAAGAATTAATACCTATTTTCCTAAAACTATAGTTAATACATATTCTCCTAAAAATAGGAGAAGAAAGAAAGCATCCAAATACATTCTTTGTGGTTAACATTATCTTGATATCACAACCAGACAAAGACACTAAAACAAAAGAAAACAAAACACTACAGAGATAAACATAGTTGCAAAAATCCTCAAAAAGATATTAGCAAACCACATTCAACAATACATTAAGAGGATCCTTCACCAAAACCAAGTGGGATTTAATCTGGGGATGCAAAGATGGTTTAATATTCACAAATCAATTAACGTGATATACCACATCAACAAAACAAAGGATAAAAACATATAATCATCTGAATAGATACAGAAAAAGCATTTGAAAAAATTTAGCATCTGCTCACAATAAAAACTCTCAACAAAGTGAGTTTAGAGGAAACATACCTTAACATAATAAAGGCTATATATGAAAAGCCCACAGCTAACACCATATTCAGTTGTACAAAACTGAGAGCTTCCCCTCTAAGATCAGGAACAAGACAAGGATGTCCATTCTCACCACTTTTATTCAACATAGTACTGGAAGTTATCGCCTCAGCAATCAAACCAGTAAAAGGAATATAAGGCATCCAAATTGGTAAGGAAGAAGTTAAACTGTCACTATTTGTAGATGACGTGATACTATTCATAAAAAAACCTAAAGACTCCACTAAAAAATTATTAGAAGTAATAAGCCAATTCAATAAAGTTGCAAGATACAAAATTAATGCACAGAAATCAGTTGCATTTCTATACACTGATACTGACATAGGAGAAAGATAATTTAAGATGATGATTCCATTTACAATTGAGCTAAAAAAAAAACCCTAAGAATAAACTCAATCAAGGAGGTGAAAGATCTATCTTCTGCAAACTCCAAAATACTGATGAAAGAAATTGAAGACAATACAAACAGATGGAAAGATATATTGTGCTCATGGATTGGAGGAATAAATATTGTTAAAATGTCCATACCACCCAAAGCAATCTACTGATTCAGTGCAATCCCTAATAAAATACCAAAGACATTTTTCACAGAACAAGAACAGATAATACTAAAATTTGTATGGAACAACAAAATATACTAAATAGGCAAAACAATCTTGAAAAAAAAAAAAAGTTATCTCAAACCCAGATTTCAAGATACAATACAAAGCTGCAGTAATTAAAATAGTACAATCCTGGCACAAAAATAGACACATAGAACAGAATAGAGAGCCCAGAAATAAACCCATATGTATATGGTCAATTATTTTAGAACAAATAAGGCAAGAATATATAATGGAGGAAAAAGAGTCTCTTCAATAAATAGTGCTGGAAAAACTGGACAGCTACAGGCAAAAGAATAAAACAGGATCACTTTCTTACACTATAGTAAAAAATAAACTCAATATGGAATTAAGACCTAAACATGAAACTGGAGACCAAAAACCTCCCAGAATAAAGCATAGGCAGTTATCTCTTGGGCACTGGCCTTAGCAACAACATATTTATGGAAAGGTCTCCTCAGGCAAGGGAAACAAAAGGAAAAATAAATTATTAGGACTACACCAAAATAAAAAGATTTTTCACAACAAAAAAAACCATTAACAAAACAAAAAGGCAACCTACTGAATGCGAGAAAACATTTGTCAATAATATATCCAATGAAGGGTTAATATCCAAAATATATAAAGAACTTAATCAACTCAGCAAAGAAGAAAGAAAGAAAGAAAGAAGAAAGAAAAGAAAGGAAGAAGAAAGAAAGAAAGAAAGAAAGAAAGAAAGAAAGAAAGAAAGAAAGAAAGAAAGAAAGAAAGAAAAGAAAAGAAAAGAAAAGAAAAGAAAAGAAAGACCCAAACCCAAATAACCCAATTAAAATATGGGCAGATGACCTGAATATTTTTCTAAAGAAGACATATAGATGGCCATCAGAAACATGAAAAGATGCTCAACATCATAATCATCAGAGAAATGTAAGTCAAAATCATCATGAGATGTCAACTCACAACTGTCTAAATGGTTAAAATAAAGCAAAGAAAAACAAATGTTGGTGAGGATGTGAAGAAAAAGCAACCCTGCACAGGTGGTAGGATTGTAAACTGGTGCATCTACTGTGAAAAACAGTATGGAGTTTCCTCCAAATATTAAAAATAAAAATACCATGAGATCCAATAGTTCCACTACTGGGTATTTATCCAAAGAAAACAAAAACACTAATTTGAAAAGATATATGCAACTCAATGTTTATTGTAGCATTATTTACAATAGCCAAGATAGGGAAGCAACCCTAATGTCCATTCATAGATGAATATGTGAGATATATAATATATAAATGTTATATAAAATATATATCTCACATATTCACACAATAGACTATTACTCAGCTATAAAAATGATATTCTGCCATTTGCAATAACATTGATGGACCTAGGAGGTATTATGCTAAGTGAAATAAGTCAGGCAGACGAAGACAGATACCATATAATTTCACTTATATTGGAAATCTAAAGCCAAAACTAATGAATTACAAACAAAAAGGAGAAACAGACCCATAAATTCAGAAAACAAAGTGATGGTTTCCAAAGGAGTAGGGTGGGAGTGATGGGCAAAATGGGTGAAGGGAAGTAGGAGATATAGGCTTCTAGTAATGGAATTAATAAGTCATGGCAATAAAAGGTACAGCATAAGGAATATAGTCAATGGCATTGTAATAGTGTTGTATAGTTACTGATGGAGGCTACATTTGTGGTGGATGTAGCATAATGTATAGACATGTCAAATTATTATGATGTACATTTGAAACTAAGGTAATATTGTGTTTCAACTATAATTTGATAGAAAATTAATTAATTAATTAAAAAAATTTTAAAAAGCCAGCTGAGGAAAGAAGTCAAGCATTCCAGGAAGAAAGGGAGCAGCTTATGTAATGATATTTTACTTAAAGAGACCATGAGACTTTCTGAGGCATCAATTTTGTTTAAATTTGTTGATAACCCAGCAAATTATATACCACTATTCCTCTTTTATAGGTGAAAGTTGAATTGTTTCACAGCATAGATTTTCAAACAATTTGGATGCAGCATACTGACGTGCAAAGAAAAATCAATCCCTTCAACCTCTGGGGTGATCAGGAGAGATGTGGAAAACAGGATTCTCCAAATCTCTGGCCATGTGCAGCCATTTTGGCACAAATTTCCCTATACTTTAACCCAATATGCTGCACAAACATCATTATCTTTTATGTGTCCCTAATGCAAAAGGAAAAAAAAAAGTTTGGGAATCTTTGGCTTAAAAAATTAAGTGTCTTAAGTAATAGGTATAGCCATAATTATAATACAGGATCTGGCTTGGTATCAGGTCCTTCTCCCTACCTCACAACATACTATACATTTGGAAGATTTTTGCTCAGGACTCTAGAACTTCACATTGCTGCTTAGTGAGCATATTTCCTTCTCACTATTTGACAGGACGTAAGACATGAGCACTACAAGAAACCTTAGAGGTCCCATAGTCTCACCCTTTCTGGAGTATACCATAAAAGAGGTCCAGAAGTTGCCTTTTAATAATTATTTCATGAAGTTGATTGATTCCTTAAAAACATTAAGAATAGTTCATCAACAAAACCTGATCATAAAGATTACTGAGGGAAGAGTTAAGATAGTGGAAGAGTTGGGAGACCCTGGGCTTGCCTCATCCCTGGAAAACAGCTAGATAAATATCAAATCATTTTGAACACCCAAGAAACTGATCCAAGGATGAAGAAAATAAAAATGAACAACTAGAGCTGAAAAAAGAAACCCCATCACATTGTGAAAGGTAGGAAAAGGCGGAAAGTTGATTTGGGGGAAAGAAGAGCTGCAGGTGCTGTGATGGGGAAGAAGCCCTAATCACGGAGAGAGGAGCAAGAGAGAAGGCGAGAGAGAAAGAGTGGAAGTGCATGCAGGGATTTGCACAAGAAAAACTCTTCACCAATAGCTTTGACTGGGAAAAAGAGAGTTGTGGAATATTGCAATCTTTTATAAACAGTGGAAAGCAGAGTCTGAAGTTTTGGAGGTCCACCACATCAGTGGTGCTCTGGTGGGGAAGGAGGGCAGAGACCCTGGAGTGGACAGCGCGGTCTGAGGATCCCCTGGATCACACAGGGAAAGGCAGTTTCCCAGCTTGGAGTGCATCTGGGAGAAATGGTGTGACCTCTCCAGGACCAAGGGATCAGTGAGCCCCATTGAATAGCCACTTTCATTAGCATAGAAATGGGGTGCTGGTGGAGGGCAGCCAGCCCTGATACAAACTTGCAGCTGAGCTCTGCCAGAAACTCTGAGGGGCTGTGTGAGTACATGTCTAATTTCTGGTACAAAGCAAGCAGGAAGCTGCAGTTTGGAAAGACCTTTTCCCAGGGGATTGACGTGGGTGCGCACCTTAGAAGATCTCTAAAATATGGAGTTTTAGGACACAGCTGCATGCTTGAGATAAAATACAAGAGGGCAGTGGCATGGGAAGAAACAGTTCCCCTGCTTGGTTTGCATTTGGGAGAGGCAACAGGGCCTCTCCAGGGGAACAACTTGGGTCTATGATTCAGGAGTCCCTAATATTTGGAATTTTGAAACCCAGCCTTAGGCCTGAGATAAAACAAAGGAAGGCTGTGCCTCCTTATAGGTGGACAGTTTGGATGCAGACAGTGTGAAGGCAAGGATCTGACAGAAACCAGGGACATAAGAGGGGTGGGTGTTTGCTCTTCTGTGATGGCTTCCTGAAGACAGGCAGGCATGAACTCTCAGCTCTAGGATCAAGACAGCAGTGCAGTGCCATTTTCCCCACTGCACAGCAGTTAAACAGCTCCTCCCAGTGCAGAATGGAGCCAATTACACCAAGCCCTGGCAGGTGCATCTCCACTAGGGCAAGTCTGCCTAAGACTTAATCAGTGCAGCAGGCCCCTCCACCAGAAGACCAACACACACCCCTTGCATGCACCAAATCTGATCATAGAGTCCTACACACATCAGCTCTAGGGGAAATAGGATCTAGCTTTCTTTTCATTCTTTTTATTTTTTATTATTTTTAAATTTTTAAATATATTTTTTTCCTTTCCTTTTCTTTTATCAGGACAAAATGACAAGATAGAAGGAATTCTCCCCAAAAGAAAGATCAAGAAGAAACCACAGTCAGGGATTTGCTCAAAACAGATATAATAATATCTGAACAAGAATTCAGAAAAACAGTCATAAGAACACTAGCTGGGCTTGAAAAAAAAAAAAAAACATAGAAGACTCCAGAGAAACCCTTGCTTCAGAGATACAACAACTAAAACCTAGTCTAGCCAAAATTAAAAATTCTATAATGGAGATGCAATCCCAACTGGATGTAATCACAATGAAGTTACAAACAGCAGAGGAACAAATAAGTGATATAGAAGATGAAATTATGGAAAATAATGAAGTTGAAAAGAATAGAGGAAGAAAGCTATTATATCATGAAAATAGACTGAGGAAACTGTAATTCTATAAAGAGGAAATAATATCCATATCTTAGGAGTCCCAGAAGACAAGTGAGGAAAGGGAACAGAAGATATATTTGAACAAACTATAGCTGAGAACCTCTCTAATCTGGGGAAGGAAACAGGCATTCAAGTCCGAGAGGCACAGAGAACTCCTCAAAATAAACAAAAACAGGTCAACACCAAGACATATCATAGTGAAACATGCAAAATACAAAGATAAAGAGAGAATTCTGAAAGCAGGTAGAGACAAAATGTCCTTAACCTAAAATCCTAGACACATAATGTTGGCAGCAGACTTGTCCACGGAAACCTGGCAGGCCAGAAGAATGTGACATAATATATTCAACGTGCTAAATGGGAAAAATATGTAGCCAAAAATACTTTATCCAACAAGGCTGTCATTCAGAATAGAAAGAGAGATAGTTTCCAAGACAAGCAAGAACTGAAAGAGTTTGCAACAACTAAACCACTCCTGCAAGAAATATTAAAGGGAACTCATTGAGTGGGGACAAAAGAAGACCAAAAGCAACAAAGACTAGAAAGGAACAGAAAATATCGCCAGAATCACCAATTTTACAGGTAATGATGGCAGTAAATTCATATATTTCAATAATCAGTCTGAATGAAAATGGACTAAATGCTCTAATCAAAAGACATAGGGTATCAGAATGAATAAAAAGACAAGGTCCATCTATATGCTGCCTACAAGACACTCATTTTATATCTAAAGAGACCTGCACATTGCAAGTGACAGGATGGAGAACCATTTATCATGCTAATGGACATCAAAGAAAGCCAGAGTAGCCATACTTATTTCAGACAAACTAGATTTTAAACCAGTCTGTAACAAGAGATGAAGGGCACTATATCATAATTAAGAAATTTTCCATCAAGAAATCTAACAATTATAAATATTTATGCCCCCAACCTGGGAGCACCCAAATGTATGAATCAATTAATAATAAACATAAAGAAACTCATTGATAATAATACAATAATAGTAGAGGACTTTACAACCCAACTTGCAAAAATGGACAGATAATTTAAGCAGAAAATCAGTAAGGCACCAATGACAATGAATGACACACTGAACCAGATGGACTTAACAGATATATTCAGAACATTTCATCCTAAAGCAGCAGAATACACCTTCTTTTTGAATGCACATGGAACATTGTCCAGAATAGATCACATACTGGGTCACAAATCAACCCTCAACAAGTAGAAAAAGATTGAGATCATACCATGCATATTTTCAGACCACAATAATGTGAAACTTGAAGTCAACCACAAGAAAAAAATTGGAAAGACCACTATACATGGAGGCTAAAAAACGTCCTACTAAATAATAAAAGGGTTAACCAAGAAATTAAAGAAGAAATTAAAAAGTACATGGAAACAAATGAAAATGAAAGCATGACAGTCCAAAACCTTTGAGATGCAACAAAGGCAGTCCTAAAAGGGAAGTATATTACAATACAGGCCTAGCTCAAGAAGCAAGAAAAATCTCAAATACATAACCTAACCTTACACCTAATGGAGCTAGAAAAAGAATGGTAAATTATGCTAAGTGAAATAAGTCAAGAAGAGAAGATAATTATCATATGGTTTCACTTATATGTGGAGCATAAGGAATAGCATGGAGGACATTAGGAGAAGGAAAGGAAAAATGAAGGTGGGAAGTCAGAGGTGGAGATGAACCATGAGAGACTATGGACTCTGGGAAACAAACTGAGGGTTTCAGAGGGGAGGCGGGTAGGGGGATGGATTAGCCTGGTGATGGGTATTAAGGAAGGCATGTATTGCAATGAGCACTGGGTGTTATACACAAAAAATGAATCATGGAACACTACATCAAAAACTAATGAAGTACTGTATGGTGACTAACATAACATAATTAAAAAATAAATAAATAAAGCCTAAAGCCAGCAGAAGGGAAATAATAAGACTTAGAGCTCAAAAAATGATATTGAAATGAAGAAAATCTGTAGAACAGATCAAAGAAACTAAGAAAGACCTGGTTCTTTGAAAGAATTAATAAAATTGATAAGCCCCTAGCCAGACTCATCAAATAGAAAAGAGAAGGGACTCAAGTAAATAAAATCACAAATGAAAGAGGAGAAATCATAACCAACACCACAGAAATACGAACAATTATAAGAGGATATTATGAAAACTTATATGCCAATAAACTGGGCAATCTGGAAGAAATGGACAAATTCCTAGAAGCATACAAATTACCAAAGCTGAAACAAGAAGAAAGAGAGAATTTGAACAGACCCATAACTAATAAAGAATTTGAATTAGTAATCAAAAGTCTCCCAACAAACAAAAGTCCAGGGCCAGATGGCTTCCCAGGGGAATTCTACCAGACATTTAAAGAATAGTTAATACCTATTCTCAAATTGTTCCAAAAAATAGAAATGGAAGGAAAACTTCCAAACTCATTTTATGAGGCCAGCATTACCATGATTCCAAAACCAGACAAAGACCCCACTAAAAAGGTGAATTACAGACCAATATCCCTGATGAATATGGATGCAAAAATTCTAAAGAAGGTGCTTGCAAATCAAATCCAATGGTACATTAAAAAAAATTATTCAGGGGTGCCTGTGCGGCTCAATCAGTGAAGTGTTTGCCTTTGGCTTGGGTCAGGATCCCAGGGTCCTGGGATCGAGTCCCACATTGGGCTCCCTGCTCAGCGGGGAGTCTGCTTCTCCCTCTACCCCTCCCCCCTGCTAGTGATCTCGCTCTCTCTCACACACACTCTCTCTCTGCCTCTCTAAAATAAATAAATGAAATCTTTAAAAAAAATTTCAAAATGATCAAGTGGTACTTATTCCTGGGCAGCAGGGGTAGTTCAATATTTGCAAATCAATCAACTTGAAACACCACATTAATAAAAGAAAGGACAAGAACCATATAATCCTCTCAATAGATAGAGGAAAATGATTTGACAAAATACAGCATCCATTCTTGATAAAGACCTTCAACAAAGTAGGAATATAGCTTAACATCATAAAAGCTATATATGGAAGACCCACAGCTAATATCCTCAATGGGGAAAAACAGAGCTTTTTCTCTAAGGTCAGGAACAAGACAGGGATGTCCACTCTCACCATTACTATTTAACATACTACTGGAACTTTTGGTCTCAGCATTCAGACGACAAAAGGAAATAAAAGGCATCCAAATCAATAAGGAAGAAGTCAAACTTTCACTATTTACATATGACATACTCTATGTATAAAACTCAAAAGAATCTACTAAAAACTTGCTAGAACTAACACATGAATTCAGCAAAGCCATAGGATATAAAATCAATGAACAAAAATCTGTTCATTCCTATCACTAATAATGAAGCAACAAAAAGCAAAATCATGAAATTGAACCCATTTATAATTTCACCAAAAACCATAAGATACCTAGGAATAAACCTAAACAAAGAGGTAAAAGATCTATGCACTGAAAACTACAGAACAGTTATGAAAGAAATTGAAGAGGACATAACAAATGGAAAAACATCTCATGCTCTTGAATTAGAACAAACATTTTAAAAATGTCTGTACTACCCAAAGCAATATACACATTTGATGCAATCCCTATCAAAATACAAGCAGCATTTTTCACATAACTAGAACAAATAATTTTACAATGTGTATGGAACCACAAAAGACCCTGAATGCCCAAAGCAATCCTGAAAAAGAAAAGTAAAGCAGAAGGCATCATGATTCCAGATTTCAAGCTATATTACAAAGCTGTAGTAATCAAGACAGTAGGGTACTGGCACAAAAACGGAAACATAGATCAATGGAACAGAATAGAGAATCCAGAAATGGACCCACAACTATATGGTAATCTTTGACAAAGCTGAAACAAATATCCAATGCGTAAAAGACTGTCTCTTCAACATATAGTTTTGGAGAAACTGGACAGCAACATGCAAAAGAATGCAACTGGATCACTTTCTTACACCATACACAAAAATAAATTCAAAATGGATGAGAGATCTAAGTGTGAGACAGAAAACCATCAAAATTTTAGAAGAGAACACAAGCAGTAACCTCTTTGACCTTGGCGGTACAACTTCTTAGTAGACAAGTTGCCAGGAGCAATGGAAACAAAAGCAAAAATGAACCATTGGGACTTCAGCAAGATAAAAAGCTTCTGAAGAGCAAAGGAAACAATCAATCAAACTAAAAGGAAGCTTGCTGAATGGGAGAAGATATTTACAAATGAAGTATCAGATAAAGGGTTAGTATCTAAAATCTATAAAGAACTTACCAAATTCAATACCCCCCAAAACAAATAATCTAGTTAAGAAATGGGCAGAAAACATTAATAGAGTTTTTTCCAAAGAAGATATCCAGATGGTTAACAGACTCATGAAAAGATGCTCAGTCATCCATCATCATGGACATACAGATCAAAACCATGATGAGATACCACTTCACCCCTGTCAGAATGGCTAAAATTAACAACACAGGAGCCAACAGGATTTGGGGAGGATGTGGAGAAAGGGGAACCCTCTTGCACAGTTGGTGGGAATGCAAATTGGTGCAGCCATTCTAGAGAACACTATGACAGTTCCTCAAAAAGCTAAAAATAGAACTACCTTATCATCCAGCAATTGCACTACTAGATATTTACCCAAATGATATGAACCACACATTTGAAGGAATACATGCACCCCAATGTTTATAGCAGTATCATCAACAATAGCCAATCTGTGGAAAAAATCCTAATGCCTATTGACTAATGAATGGATTAAGTAGAAGTGGTATATAGGCATCCAAATTGGCAAAGAAGAAGTCAAACTCTCGCTCTTTGCAGATGCTATGATACTTTATGTGGAAAACACAAAAGACCCCACCCCAAAAATGCTAGAACTCATACAGGAATTCAGTAAAGTGGCAGGATATAGAATCAATACACAGAAATCAGTGGCATTCCTATACACCAACCAACAACAATACAGAAGAAAGAGAAATTAAGGAGTCAATCCCATTTACAATTGCACCCCAAACCATAAGATACCTAGGAATCTAACCAAAGAGGCAAAGAATTGAGGAAGACCCAAAGAAATGGAAAAACATTCCATGCTCATGATTGGGAAAAAAAAAAAAAATTGTGAAGATGTTAATGCTACCTAGAGCAATCTACACATTCAATGCAATCCTTATCAAAATACCATCCACTTTTTTCAAATAAATGGAACAAATATTCCTAAAATTTGTATGAAACCAGAAAAGATCCCAAATACCCAGAGGAACGTTGAAAAAGAAAAGCAAAGCTGGGGGCATCACAATTCTGGACTTCAAGCTCTATTACAAAGCTGTCATCATCAAGACAGTATGGTACTGGCACAAAAACAAGCACATAGATCAATGGAACAGAATAGAGAGCCCAGAAATGGATCCTCAACTCTATGGTCAACTAACCTTCGACAAAGCAGGAAAGAATGTCCAATGGAAAAGAGACAGTCTCTTCAACAAATGGTGTTGGGAAAATTGGACAGCCACATGCAGAAGAATGAAACTGGACCATTTCTTTCACCACACACAAAAATAGACTCAAAATGCATGAAAGACCTAAATATGAGACAGGAGTCCATCAAAATCCTAAAGGAGAACACAGGCAGCAACCTCTTCAACCTCAGCTGCAGCAACTTCTTCCTAGAAATATCACCAAAGGCAAAGGAAGCAAGGGCAAAAATGAACTATTGGGACCTCATCAAGATAAAAAGCTTTTAGAGAGCAAAAGAAACAGTCGACAAAACCAAAAGACAACGGACAGAATGGGAGAAGATATTTGCAAATGACATAGCAGATAAAGGGCTAGTATCCAAATTCTATAAAGAACTTCTTAAACTCAACACCCAAAGAACAAAGAATCTAATCAAGAAATGGGCAGAAGACATGAACAGACATTTATCCAAATAAGACATCCAAATGACCAACAGATACTTGGAAAAGTGCTTAACATCACTTGGCATCAGGGAAATCCAAATCAAAACCTCAATGAGATACCACCTCAAACCAGTCAGAATGGCTAAAATGAACAAGTCAGGAAATGACAGATGTTGGCGGGGATGTGGAGAAAGGGGAACCCTCCTACACTGTTGGTGGGAATGCAAGCTGGTGCAGCCACTCTGGAAAACAGTATGGAGGTTCCTCAAAAAGTTGAAAATAGAGCTACTGTACAACCCAGCAATTGTACTACTGGGTATTTACCCCAAAGATACAAACGTAGGGATCCAAAGGGGTATGTGCACCCTGATGTTTATAGCAGCAATGTCCACAATTACCAAACTATGGAAAGAGCCAAGATGCCCACTGACAGATGAATGGATAAAGAAGAAGTGGTATATTTATACAATGGAATATTATGCAGCCACCAAAAGGAATGAAATCTTGCCATTTGCAATGACGTGGATGGAACTGGAGGGTATTATGCTGAGCGAAATAAGTCAATCAGAGAAAGACATGTATCATATGACCTCAGACATGTATCAAATGACCTGTTGGTCATTTGGATGGCGTCTTTGGAAAAATGTCTGTTCATGTCTTCTGCCCATTTCTTGATTGGATTCTTTGTTCTTTGGGTGTTGAGTTTGATGAGTTCTTTATAGATTTTTGGATACTAGCCCTTTATTTGATATGTCATTTGCAAATATCTTCTCCCATTCTGTCGGTTGTCTTTTGGTTTTGTTGACTGTTTCCTTTGCTTTGCAAAAGCTTTTTATCTTGATGAAGTCCCAATACTTCATTTTTGCCGTTGCTTCCCTTGCCTTTGGCGATGTTTCTGGGAAGAAGATACTTCGGCTGAGGTTGAAGAGGTTGCTGCCTGTGTTCTCCTTTAGGATTTTGATGGACTCCTGTCTCACACTGAGGTCTTTCAACCATTTGGAGTCTATTTTTGTGTGTGGTGAAAGAAATGGTCCAGTTTCATTCTTCTGCATGTGGCTGTCCAATTTTCCCGACACCATTTGTTGAAGAGACTGTCTTTTTTCCATTGGACATTCTTTCCTGCTTTGTCGAAGATTAGTTGACCATAGAGTTGAGGGTCCATTTCTGGGCTCTCTATTCTGTTCCATTGATCTATGTGCTTGTTTTTGTGCCATTACCATACTGTCTTGATGATGACAGCTTTGTAATAGAGCTTGAAGTCCGGAATTGTGATGCCACCAGCTTTGCTTTTCTTTTTCAACATTCCTCTGGCTATGCGAGGTCTTTTCTGGTTCCATACAAATTTCAGGATTATTTGTTCCATTTCTTTGAAAAAAGTGGATGGTATTTTGATGGGGATTGCATTGAATGTGTAGATTGCTCTAGGTAGCATTGACATCTTCACAATATTTGTTCTTCCAATCCATGAGCATGGAACATTTTTCCATTTCTTTGTGTCTTCCTCAATTTCTTTCATGAGTATTTTATAGTTTTCTGAGTACAGATCCTTTGTCTCCTTGGTTAGATTGATTCCTAGGTATCTTATGGTTTTGGGTGCAATTGTAAATGGGATCGACTCCTTAATTTCTCTTTCTTCTGTCTTGTTGTTGGTGTATAGAAATGCCACTGATTTCTGTGCATTGATTTGATATCCTGCCACTTTACTGAATTCCTGTATGAGTTCTAGCAGTTTTGGGGTGGAGTCTTTGGGGTTTTCCATATAAAGTATCATATCATCTGCAAAGAGTGGGAGTTTGACTTCTTCTTTGCCGATTTGGATCCCTTTTATTTCTTTTTTTGTCTGATTGCTGCGGCTAGGACTTCTAATACTTTGTTGAATAGCAGTGGTGATAGTGGACATCCCTGCCACATTCCTGACCTTAGGGGGAAAGCTCTCAGTTTTTCCCCATTGAGAATGATATTTGCTGTAGGTTTTTCGTAGATGGCTTTTATGATATTGAGGTATGTAACCGCTATGCCTATACTCTGAAGAGTTTTGATCAAGAAAGGATGCTGTACTTTGTCAAAAGGTTTTTCTGCAACTATTGAGAGGATCATATGATTTTTGTTCTTTCTTTTGTTAAGGTATTGAATCACATTGATTGATTTGCAGATGTTGAACCAACCCTGCAGGCCAGGGATAAATCCCACTTGGTCATGGTGAATAACCATTTTAATGGACTGTTGGATCCTATTGGCTAGTATTTTGGTGAGAATTTTTGCATCCATGTTCATCAGGGATATTGGTCTGTAATTCTCCTTTTTGATGGGGTCTTTGTCTGGTTTTGGGATCAAGGTAATGCTGGCCTCATAAAATGAGTTTGGAAGTTTTCCTTCCATTTCTATTTTTTGGAACAGTTTCAGAAGAATAGGTATTAATTCTTCTTGAAATTTTTGGTAGAATTTCCCTGGGAAGCCATCTGGCCCTGGGCTTTTGTTTTTTGGGAGATTTTTGATGACTGCTTCAATTTCCTTAGTGGTTATAGGTCTGTTCAGGTTTTCTATTTCTTCCTGGTTCAGTTTTGGTAGTTGATACATCTCTAGGGATGCATCCATTTCTTCCAGGTTATCGAATTTGCTGTCATAGAGTTGCTCATAATATGTTCTTATAATTGTTTGTATTTCTTTGGTGTTGGTTGTGATGTCTCCTCTTTCATTCATGATTTTGTTGATTTGGGTCATTTCTCTTTTCTTTTTGATAAGTCTGGCCAGGGGTTTATCAATCTTGTTAATTCTTTCAAAGAACCAGCTCCTAGTTTGTTGATCTGTTCTACTGTTCTTTTAGTTTCTATTTCATTGATTTCTTCTCTGATCTTTATTATTTCTCTTCTCCTGCTGGGTTTAGGCTTTATTTGCTGTTCTTTCTTCAGCTCCTTTAGGTGGAGGGTTAGGTTGTGTACTTGAGACCTTTCTTGTTTCTTGAGAAAGGCTTGTATTGCTATATACTTTCCTCTTAGGACTGCCTTTGATACATCCCAAAGATTTTGAATAGTTGTGTTTTCATTTTCATTGGTTTCCATGTATTTTTTTTTTTAATTCTTCTTTAATTTCCTGGTTGACCCATTCATTCTTCAGTAGGATGCTCTTTAGCCTCCATGTATTTGAGTTCTTTCCGACTTTCCTCTTGTGATTGAGTTCTAGTTTCAAAGCATTGTGGTCTGAAAATAGGCCAGGAATGATCCCAATTTTTGGTACCGGTTGAGACCTGATTTATGACCTAGGATGTGATCTATGCTGGAGAATGTTCCATGGGGACTAGAGAAGAATGTGTATTCCGTTGCTTTGGGATGAAATGTTCTGAATATGTCTGTGAAGTCCATTTGGTCCAGTGTGTAATTTAAAGTCTTTATTTCCTTGTTCATCTTTTGCTTAGATGATCTGTCCATTTCAGTGAGGGGGGTGTTAAAGTCCCCCACTATTATTGTATTGTTGTCAATGTCGTTCTTTGTTTTTGTTATTAATTGCCTTATATAATTGGCTGCTCCCATGTTAGGGGCATAGATATTTACAATTGTTAGATCTTCTTGTTGGATAGACCCTTTAAGTAGGATATAATGCCCTTCCTCATCTCTTATTACGGTCTTTGGTTTAAAATCTAATTTGTCTGATATAAGGATTGCCACCCCAGCTTTCTTTTGGTGTCCCTTAGCATGATAAATGGTTTTCCAACCCCTCACTTTCAACCTGGGGGTGTCTTTGGTTCTAAAATGAGTCTCTTGCAGACAGCATATCGATGGGTCTTGTTTTTTAATCCAGTCTGATAGCCTGTGTCTTTTGATTGGGGCATTTAGCGCATTTACATTCAGGGTAACTATTGAAAGATAGGAATTTAGTGCCGTTGTATTGCCTCTAAAGTGACTGTTACTGTATATTGTCTGTGTTCCTTTCTGGTCTATGTTGCTTTTAGGCTCTCTCTTTGCTTAGAGGACCCCTTTCAAGATTTCTTGTAGGGCTGGTTTTGTGTTTGCAAATTCCTTTAGTTTTCATTTGTCCTGGAAGATTTTTATCTCTCCTTCAATTTTCAATGACAGCCTAGCTGGATATAATATTCTTGGCTGCATATTTTTCTCATTTAGTGCTCTGAATAGATCCTGCCAGTCCTTTCTGGACTGCCAGGTCTCTGTGGATAGGTCTGTTGCCAGTCTAATGTTTCTACCATTGTAGGCTACATATCTCTTCTCCCAAGCTGCTTTCAGGATTTTCTCTTTGTCTATGAGACTCATAAGTTTTACTATTAGATGTCGGGGTGTTGACCTACTTTTATTGATTTTGAGAGGGGTTCTCTGTGCTTCCTGGATTTTGATGCCTGTTTCCTTCCCCAAATTAGGGAAGTTCTCTGCTATAATTTGCTCCATTATACCTTCTGCCCCTTTCTCTCTTTCTTCTTCTTCTGGGATCCCAATTATTCTAATGTTGTTTCGTCTTATGGTATCTCTTATTTCTCGAATTCTGCCCTCGTGATCCAGTAGTTGTTTATCTCTCTTTTTCTCAGCTTCTTTATTTTCCATCATTTGGTCTTCTATATTATTGATGCTCTCTTCTGCCTCATTTATCCTAGCAGTTAGCGCCCCCATTTTTGATTGCACCTCATTAATAGCCTTTTTGATTTCTACTTGGTTAGATTTTAGTTCTTTTACTTCTCCAGAAAGGGTTTCTCTAATAACTTCCATATTTTTTTCAAGCCCAGCTAGTATCTTTAAAGTGATGATTCTGAACTCTAGATCTGACATCGTACTAATGTCCGTATTGAGTAGGTCCCTGGCAGTCGGTACTACCTCTTGTTCTTTTTGTTGAGGTGATTTTTTCCATCTTGTCATTTTGTGCAGAGGAGAATAGATTACTGAGAGAACAACATGCTAGCAGAGTAACAACATCCCCAGAAAATATACTCTAAACAAATCAGAAAAGACCTGAAGCAGTGGAAAATGAAAGGGAAAGAGAAAAAAAGAAAAAGAAAAAAAAAAGAAAAAGAAAAAGATAAAGATAAAAACAAACAAGTCAAAACAACAACAACAACAAAAAACCAGGATGTGATCAAATATGATCAGGCTGGTATATAGATCAGTGCCACACCGTAGATTTGGGGTGTATTTTGGTCTTTTAGAAGAAAGTGCCTCCCGAAATTTTAAAGAAAGAAAAACATATATGTACAAAAATAAGGGTTGATATGATGAAGGGATGGAATATGACTGTAAAGATGGAAATTATTAAAAAGTTTATAGAAGGAATTGAGAAGAAGTTGTTTGAAAAAGGAAAGAAGAGGATTTAAAAAAAGAGAAAAAAGAAAAAAAAACGGAGAGAATGTGATCAGGCAGGGGAGTAGAAAACACCATATACTAGAGATTTAGGGTATATTTTAATCTGTTAGAAGAAACTATCTCAAAATTTTAAAGAGAGAACAACTTATGTATATATATGCCAAAAATACGGGTAACTAATATGAAGGGATAGAATATGACTCTAAAAATGAAAAATAAATTTTTTTTTTTAAAAAAGGGATTGATAAGATGTTGGTTGAAAAAGGGAAAAAGAAAAATTCAAAAAGAAAAAAAGACAGTTAAAAAAAATTAACTTTGAAAGACTAAAGAATCATGGTAAAAAAGCCATGAATTCTATGTGCAGTAGTCCCCTAGCGCTGGAGTTCTGCCGTTCTCAGTGATCGGTAAACTTGGTCTTGGCTGGCTGTTCTTGCTGATCTTCTGGGGGAGGGGCCTGTTGCCGTGGTTTCCAAATGTCTTTGCTGGAGGCGGAATTGCCCCGCCCTTGCCCCCTCCCGGCTAAGTAATCTGCTCGGGTTTGCTCTCCGGAGCTTTTGTTCCCTGCGAACTTTCTGTACAGCTTTGGAGGCGGAGAGTGAAAATGGTGGCCTCCCAATCTCTGCCCCTGAGGACCCGAGAACTTGGGGCCCCGCTCCTCAGTGAGCCCCCAGAGAAAAGCTGTCAGTCACTCCCGTCTCTCTGGTCCTTGGCCGCACTCCATGCTCACCCGGCCTGTGACCACGCATTTCTATCTCTGGCACCCGACCCCGGGTGGAGGCTCCAAACCCAGCAGATCCCTGCGGTGCACTCCCGCGTGGCTCCTCCCGGGGGAGGAAGGTGAGTCTCCCTGGATCTGTCGCTTGTTGGGTCCCTGCTGGAGGAGCAGTGGCCCGACTGTGCCGCGGATCACAGTTTATGGCAACCCCGAGCTGAAAGCCCGCGCCTGGGCTCCACCTCTGCAGCCGGCTTCCCTGCTCCGTTACCTGGGAGCTCTTCCACACTCAGGCACCCCCGGTCTTTCTGTGACCCCGAGGGTCCTGAAACCACACTGTCCCGGAGGGTTCCACCCTCCGCTTAGCCACCAGAGTGATGTCCCTCAGCGGAGCAGACTTTTAAAAGTTCCAATTTTGTGCTCCATCGTTCTATCACTTGCCAGAAGCGGCTGACGGAGGCCCCTCCCCCGCCATCTATCCTCCCGAATATTGCCTCAGATTCACTTCTCCACACGTCCTACCTTCCAGAAAGTGGTCGCTTTTCTGATGAGAGAGTTGTTGCTATTCTTTTCTTCGATCTCCTGTTGAGTTTGTACGTGTTCAGAATGGTTTGATTCCTATCCAGCTGAATTCCTGAGAGGAGACGAAATCCAGGTCTCCTACTCCTCCGCCTTCCCCAACTCACCGTTACATATAACCTTAAGAATTACACTGTCAAGTCTATAGAGTCAAGGTTTCTGGTTTTCCCTTACAATTTGGCCACAAGATAGAGAAGGTATTTTATTTAAAATATTCATGCAGGGGGGCCTGGGTGGCTCAGTCATTAAGCACTCAGGTTATGATCCCAAGGTCCTGAGATCAAGCCCCACATTGGGCTCCCTGCTCGGCGGGAAGCCTGCTTCTCCCTCTCCCACTGCCCCTGCTTGTGTTCCCTCTATCCCTGTGTATCTCTCTGTCAAATAAATAAATAAAATCTTTAAAAAAAATCCATGCAAATTTAATGCCAGTATGTTACAAGATAGTTTTAACATTAAATTATAAGACACAAGACATGAGAAGACTTTTCTGACTCTGCACCTTTTCATTTCAATGTAGTTATAGAGGTTCATTGCTGTGTTATTTTAGTGCTTATTTTTTTTCCAGGATGAGATAGGAAATTGTTTCTTTCCTCTTGAGAGCATTAAAATTTTCATGAAACTTAACACTCATTGAAAAAAATCATTGTATATATCTATTTTGAACAACAGTCATTATAATTGGAATCTAAGGAGGGGTGGGAATGCATAAAAGGAGTTTTCCCTAAGTCTTTCTCTATGGCAAAGTTGCTAAAAATATTTACTTTTTTTTAAAGTTTTTTTTCATTTTTTTGATTTTTTATTATTACTCAGCCATCAGAAAGGATGAATACCTACCACTTGCATCGACATGGGTGGAACTGGAGGGGATTATGCTAAGTGAAATAAGTCAAGCAGAGAAAG
Organism: Neomonachus schauinslandi; assembly: GCF_002201575.2. Classification (NCBI taxonomy): domain Eukaryota; kingdom Metazoa; phylum Chordata; class Mammalia; order Carnivora; family Phocidae; genus Neomonachus; species Neomonachus schauinslandi. Next base: position 62,740,349 of record NC_058419.1, read on the forward strand.
ACAATTATCATACGGTTTCACTCATGTGGAACATAAGGAATAGTGCGGAGGACCACACGGGAAGGGAGGAAAAACTGAATGGGAAGAAATCAGAGAGGTAGACAAACCATGAGAGACTCTGGACTCCATGAAAAAAACTGAGGGTTACAGAAGGGAGGGGGGTGGGAGGATGGGGTAGCAGGGTGATGGGTATTAAGGAGGGCATGTGTGGTGATGAGCACTGGGTGTTATATGCAACTAATGAATCATTGAACTCTAAAAACAAACAAACAAAAAATTAATTAATATATGGTTTACTCATGATGCCCTTTATAGAAAGGATCACTACATTTGCAAACAGAAGTCACAAAACGTATATTGCTAGGTATAAGAATTGCAAACTACTTCACTACATCATTTGCTCCAGTACCTAGATAAATTTAGCAAGTAGCAAAGAGATCTTGCCATCTAATCTAGAATATACTTATTTAACTTGTTACCAGCAGGCAGAATATCATGTAGGCAATTGTAAACTGAAATGCACAGTGATAACTTAGTAACCTTATATTTTTGTAAGGAATGAAACTAAGAAATTGTCTTGAGAATTTGTTTAAGTCAGGCTTGCTGAATTCATTTTGAATACATTTAAAAAGAGTATAAAAGATGAAACTAAGTCTGAGATAAAATTAACAAAGTGTTTATTTATAAACTTGTTGCATAGGGAACCATCTGCCTTAACTTTTGTTCCAGCAGAGATTCAAGGGTACTAAAAAGGAAGTAAGTTTTATGGAGTAAAAGGATGCAATAATGATACAGTGTCTGATTGGCAAACTTTTAAGATTTTTTTTTTTAAATAAAGACTATAATTGGTCTTCAGGCACAGTTGACAATCCTAGGTTGTCTGTGAAGAGGCAAGTGAGCAGTTTGGGACATTTCAAAAAGAGAGGACTGTTCAAAGATAGGAGCAGAAGGTTTTCTGCGGCTAGCCTTTTCCTCAAACAAGTCAGTGTCAATGGGTGCTTTTTTTAAATGAAAATGGTTCTTATGAGACACTGACTACCATGGTAGGCATCAGCCCATTACAAGTCCATACTTCCACTATGACTGGAAAGTGGCTAATATTCTGTACCAATGGCATTCCTAATGTTTTTACACTTATGGCAAGCACAAAATCACAAATTTCATGAGCCTGGCTGAAACAACACATGCAGAAGCATGCACACATACATGTACTGCTATACATTCATGTGTGTGCAAACACACACACATAAAACCCTCAACCTTGATCCCTTGTGTTCGAAGAGCTGCCTTATAGTAAACAACTATTTAAGTTGGTTACACTGATTAAAAGACATCTTGTAATGAATCCCAGGCAACAAGTCATAACATTATATAATTACCAGAGCAAATCACATAAAAAGAAAAATCTAATGCCAAATATATCACTGCAATACAGTCCAACTTCAGAATGTCTTTCATAGCTTGCAACACAGGTGCATTTTATTTTTGAAAGGACAGTGGTGAAAATAAAAGCAATAATTGGATTAAAGCTCATGGGTTAGAACTTTTGTTATATCAAAAGTGACCAAAGAATAGTTATTACTGGTTGAAGTAACTATTTTTAAAGATTTTAATAGCTATCCCTGGGTGGTTAGTGAGTATTGTGGTCAGAAGTATTATCATTAAATTAATTGCAGGGATTAATGTGGCTTTTAGTACTTACTTGCATAGTCATGCCTGGGGCTGGCCAACACTCTACCACTGCCACCATCTTTCTTTTATTGATATTTTGTGTTGAATGACAATCCCCTATTTCCTCATTTATTTTATTGAAAGATATTGGACAGGGGCTGATGATTGTAGACTATCATAAAGAGATTTTTAAAGTTTTAATTGGTCCCTAGAGACAATAAAACAGAGATCCATCTTCAACTGACATGGAAAGGGGTGAAAAAAGGAGAGAATAAAATAAGCTGGAGCAGACCACACACCATGCCTACCCTCAACCTCAGGACCTAAGAACACTATCTAGCTCAAGCAGTAAAGAATAGTGGTTAAAGGATTGGGTTCTAGAGCCAAAATTACCTGCATTCAGATTATTGATCTGCTGCTTTATTAGACATATAATCTTGGATAAGTTATTTAATTATCTGTGCCTTGGTGTCATCACTTATAAAATGGAGTTAATATTATCAACCCTCTTGAGTATTAAGGTGAATTAATATATGTTAAGTACTTGAAATCATGACTGGCATGTAGTAATTTAAAGTAATTTAATTTTAGCTTTTAAGTAATCACATGCATTGCATTGGTCAAATTATAGCTAACATTTATTAAATACTTACTACATGTCAGCTCCCTCCCTGAAGGATCACTGCAGGCTAGCTGGGTCCTTTGTCCAAGACGCTTGTTCCTTTCCAGGTGGCCTATTCTAAATTCTGGTAACACTTCTTCCCTAAAAATGGTGTCAGTCCTGTTCTTACTAGTTTCTTTTGGACCTCTCTCATCAGGACTTTTATGCAGTATGAGCCCTTTTCAAATGTTCTGAAGATTCTGGTTACATGCCTGCTGGCACACTGGATGCAGGCACCTAAAAAAAATACATAAACTCTTGAGAGCTAAGCAGGCACTGGTTGAACCAAAAAGCATCTCTGAATGGGAAGAAATCAGAGAGGGAGACAAACCATGAGAGACTCTGGACTCTGGGAAACAAACTGAGGGTTACAGAAGGGATGGGGGTGAGGAGATGGGGTAACCAGGTAATGAGTATTAAGGAGGGCACGTGATGTGATGAGCACTGGGTGTTATACACAACTACTGAATCATTGAACACCACATCAAAAACTACCGATGCACTATATGTTGGCTAGTTATAAAAAAAAAAAAAATGCACCTCCAGACAGGCCCTAAGTTTCCATCCTTCTTTATTTTTTTTAAAGATTTTATTTATTTATTTGACAGAGAGAGACACAGCGAGAGAGGGAACACAAGCAGGGGCAGTGGGAGAGGGAGAAGCAGACTTCCCTTGGAGCAGGGAGCCCGATGTGGGGCTCGATCCCAGGACCCTGGGACCATGACCTGAGCTGAAGGCAGACGCTTAACGACTGAGCCACCCAGGTGCCCCAGTTTCCATCCTTCTTGTTTTTTTGTTTGTTTTTTTTTTTAACCTCCTTAATCCTTACCTTCTTCAAGCCCCACCAAAAGTGTCATCTTTTCTGTGGTAAATGTATACAATAAAATATTATTCAGCCATAAAAATAATGAAATCTTGTTATTCATGACAACATGGATGGACCTAGAGGGTATTACACTAAGTGAAATAAGTAAAATAGAGAAAGACAAATAACCACGATTTAATTTATATGTGGAGTCTAAAAAAAAAAAAAACAAGACAAATTAACAAACAGACTAATAAATACAGAGACCAAACTGGTGGTTGCTACAGGGTAAGGATATGGGGGAATGGGCAAATAGATGAAGGGAATTAAAAGGTACAAACTTACAAACTTTCAGTTATAAAATAAATAAGTCACAGGATGAAAAGTACATTACAAGGAATATAGCCAATAATATTATAATAACTTTGTATGGTAACATAATAACTATACTTATTTTGGTGAGCATTGTGTAATGTGTAAAGTTGTCAAATTACTATGTTGTGCACCTAAAATTAATATAACGTTGTATGTCAACTATACTTCAATTTTTAAAAAGGCAAACTGGGCAAACGTCAGATAGGAGATTCCTACTTTATGCTTAATTAAGACATGTAAATGGTGGCTGAAATTGGTCTGAAATATTTAAATCATTACTCTTTATTTTGCAGAGTGTGCAATTTGCAAATGAATTTGCAAATGTTAATTAAACATAAGTATGATGTAAAAAAGTCTCATCTCTTATTAGTCTCTTTATATGAAATGCTTGATGACTGACATTTGCATAGTAATTCATTAATTCAACCTTTAGTGAATGTCCCTTTTGTGTCAGATACTACAGATGCTTGCAGCTCAGACATGAATAAAACATGGATGAGTTGCCGGATATTCAATCACTTCCCCACCTTTATGGCTTTCCCTTGTCTCTCCCTGGCCAGAGCCTCAGACAAAGTAAAAGCCTGGGACTAAAGGAAGTGAAAAATAATGCTAGTGGAGAATCTTAATGTTTCTAAAAGAACACCAAGGTATATGGTGGTAGAAGTAGTGAAGGAGCTAATTCAACCACTTACTCTGTTATTAAGCTGTCAGTGACTGGGTCACAACCATCTGTGGTGGAGAGAAATCCATGTTTTCTTTTATTTCTTACCCAGTATTTTTGAGGACTAAGTTCCAGAAGTCAGAAAGAGTGAAAGGGATTCAAGGGAAGAAACAATAAAGCATCTATGTACTTGATAAATCCTGAAGTTTCTCTCAAATTAATACTGGCACAGAAGGAGACCAACTTTTCTTTCCTATCTCCTGATATCTCTATAGGAGATATTTTTAGGTACTTTGGGCTTTGACAGTCACACTAAAAGTCAGAGAAAGGTTTTATTGAAAGGTATCTACAGAGAGAACTCTATTAAAAAAAAAAAACACTAAGGGCAGTCTGGGGGTAAAAAGGGATTGTATTTTATTGTATTTTATTTATGGAAGTCCACATGTTCTTTTCATCTGCCTAAATAAAATTGCTCTGAGACTTAAGAGTTGGCCTATTGCTCAAAGCTTTGTTCATACATGCATCCCACCTTTTAGAATTTTATCCTTTTAGTTTAAGAATTGTATTGTGTCATATGCAGAACCCAGTTTCTGACTATAGACAAACTAGGTTCTAATCCCCACTCAGCCACACAAAAGTTGTGATGCTGTCTCATTAAACCATCCTAAGATTCCTTTATCTGAAAAATGGAGCTAATAACAGCCTATGCATAATTACCTGAGGAGTGCATCTGTAATGCATATGGAAAGCTTAGCACAAAACCTGGCACATAGAAGACACTCAGATTGGGGCATTTCTTGGGCACTCTTCTGTTCACCTAAATCCATCTCTGAGTCCTGACTGCAAATGCATGACTAGAAATTGACTTAGAAATATGTGAAGTGCCCAGTTCATGGAGCCTAAAAGCACAGAAGATGTTTTAGAATTCTGCCAAGGGGCGACCCTGGGTCTGGACCATAATTCCTTCATGCCACAGCCTCTAAGTCCCAACACAATTGAGTTTTGTCTACTTTGTTTTTCCTTTCTCCACAGCACTTTACTTTTGTTACCAAATCATCACTTGTTCTCATTTTCAGTTGTTGAGGTAAGTTTTATTTTTATCCTGGAAGTAGGGTGTCTAAATTTCTTTCTGTGAATAGAAATGAATGGTTTGGTCTGCCTGATGAAATCAGTCATTGGAAAATATACCCAAGAAGAGCTTTGTTCTAGGATCTGTTCTATATGACTATGAGGACTAGATTTCTAGAAAGTCAAAAGCCATCTACCCATTGCCCCCAATCAATCAATCAATCAATCAATCAATTCAGGCAGCTTCAAAGAACCTGCAGATATCAAGCCAGAATAGTGAGCTTCCTCTGGGCAGATGATGTCCAGGTCTATCCTGAGAGCCCAATAGGCTCCTTCTCCAGAGATACATAGTGCATCTTCCTGAGGTATGATTTTAAGAAGTATGTTTAATGTCAATAAGCACTTGCTTTGAGGCAGGCAGTGTGCTAATTTTCTTATATGCCCCATTTTATATAAACTCTCAACAACCCTATGAGATTGGTATTACTTGTCCCATTTTGCAGATGAAAAAACTAAGGTGCAGATAGCTTACACAATTTGTTCAGGGTCACAGGTAATGGAGAAACTGGTAATTTGAAGCCAGATCTGCCCAATTCTAAACCCCATACTCTTAACCATTATGCTATATTGCCACCAGTATATTCTCTCCAAGCTAGTGAGGTGTAGTAGGTACCCTTTTTCCTTGAATTTGCACATATCCCTGGAAGGCATATGACATAAGTTTTATCAGTTACTGATAGCTCCATTTGTGAGTTTCAAATATTTTCTTCATTCTTTCCTTCATTAACTAAACATTTACTGAGCACATACTTGTCACCAGGAATTGTATATAGGTTTCGGGTGTACAAAAATAAAAATAAGATGCAGAACCAGCTCTCTAAGAGTTCAGTTTACTATTGTGTTGCCAATTGACAGGTTTGATTTGTTGGGGGCAAGCAGGATTATATTGATAAAAATGACTTTCCATTTTGTTCATCTTTGTATTCCAGCTCCTAATCAGGCACAGAATAGGTACTTAAACAAACAAACAAATAAATAGGGGTGTCCAAGTCAAGAGTCACCACCCTCCTGGTTTTACAAAGGAGAAGTCTTGGTGCCTGATGCCAAGGCAAAAATTCTAAAAGTTTAGGCTCCTGACAAGTGCTAAAAAAGCAGCTTCCCCCTTAAGTCATGAGAAAAACAGCCAATTTTTCCCCTTGAAGCAGCCTGTACCTTGTATAGTGACAAAACAGAAAATGAAACGTGAAACAAACACATCCTGTCCATCAAACATTTCTAAGACCAACATGGAGTTAAAGGTACCACTGTTTTGGTTTTTTTTTTTTAAAGATTTTTTATTTATTTGACAGAGAGAGACACAGCGAGAGAGGGAATACAAGCAGGGGGAGTGGGAGAGGGAGAAGCAGGCTTCCAGCTGAGCAGGGAGCCCGATGCGGGGCTCGATCCCAGGACCCTGGGACCATGACCTGAGCCGAAGGCAGACGCCCAACGACTGAGCCACCCAGGCACCCCTAAAGGTACCACTGTTAACAAGCAGTATGGTCAATGGTGGATTAACTGTCTAATTTCTTATATTGATAAAGTGGTTGGCCGTATATGGTGTGGTAGGAGATGCTATCACAACGTCAACCTGCAATTGTGTCTGCCTAAGGATATGATCACTGCCTTACCCCCATTTTAATCCCCAGCACTGGCATACACAGTGCTTAAAATTAATACTCCTTTGATTTAGGGTAGTGGTTAATTAAAAAAAACAAAAACAAAAAACTATGGCCAACCAGATCTTGATAATATATATAAACAACTGAAAAAGAACTTACTGGAGGTATGAAGCATTGTCCAAAGACATTTTGATGGGCTAAGGGAGTTAAAAGTTAACATTGAATATATTAAAATCAGGCTTAGGTATGACATTCCAGTGAGCTGGGTTAGAGCTTGGTCTAACTGGCCTCAAACATCCCACATAGCTCAAATACTACAACACATTTTTCTTGGAACTCTCCCAACCTGTTTTATCATCATCATTTTTTTATTTTATTATGTTATGTTGATCACCATACATTACATCATTAGTTTTTGATGTAGTGTTCCATGATTCATTGTTTTAACACCACCTTCTACCTACAAAGCCTTGGAGCATATAAAACTCCCTTTTACATGTAGTCTTATTGGATGTTCACAATGAGCTTATGAGAATCGTATGTCCAATAAATATTCATATAGGGAAAATGTTTTCCAGGATAAGAAAGTATCCCAGGGTCATGTGAATGATAGGATGGAATCTGCCATTGAAGCTTGCAAATGCTATTATCTTTGTGGAGTGACACATGCACGTCAGGATACTTCTTTGCTACTGACAAAGTGATTTATCAAAGAAGAATGTATATATTCTATTGTGTATCAGCCTATTCTGATACATACTATATATTTTATATATCTATATATCTGTTTAATATTATGTATATATATTCTATATATATTGCAGAGATGAATATGACTATGAAGGCATCAGTGGAACATAAGTAAATACAACTTTCTCATCTGAATCATAAAATATATGCTTTCTTTCCCAAAATGAAAAATGGGTTTTACTTATGGAAACATAAGCACAATCATTTGAATTTAGATTGCTGCTTAACAAGCCCATTTAGATTCTGGGCAAGTCAATGGACACAAGTCATTTACGAACAATATAATTGGTCAAAATCTTTTTGCTGAAGGAGAATTCAATCAACTGGGCTCTTATCCCTGAAAACCAAATGATCTGGCCATATGCATTTGTCTTCTTTCCATCCTTTTGCATGATTGAAAATCATCCCATTATAAATAAAGATGCTGAGTAATATTATCTAATATTTCTACAGTATTGCATAGGTTACTAAGAACATTCATATGCATTATCTCATGTAATCATGGTGACCTCCCTTTGAAGTAGTTACTGTCCCATTTTATAGTTGAGGAAACTGAAAATAAGTGATTAAGTAACTGGCTCAATTTCATATAGCTAACAAGTAGCAGGACTACAGTTAAATTTAGATCTTCTGGCTATAATTCCAAAGTTTTAGTCATGACACTTTACTCTTGCTATGGAAAACATTTACTTCTATCCATTGGTAACAATTATATTTTCAAACTCTGGTAAAAATCCATAAAAACATTTTGCCATGTAACATTTTCCTATGTAGCAAATCAGCAAAACTCTGCCTTCTGGAAAATATAAAGCAGCTATACTTTTTTTCCTACATAAATCGATATTGGAATGATTTGGAGGACCAAGTCAAGGAAGAAATAGTGAGCAGTTTGTTTGGCTAATGTGGTTGCTAAGGCAATAGGAGGCTTTCACTGTTTATGCTTTTGAAAATTAAATGCTTTTTAAAATTTTCCACTTGAATCAAACAATATAAAAGTATTGGGCTCCTATTTCAGGAATATCACATGTAGAGTGTCTTCAGAGATACATTTTTTTTTTTTTTTTTTTTTTTTTTTTTATGGAGGGAGACAACATGGTCCTTACCAGGCAGTTAATGGAACGGTTAACTATTTTTATTGTTTCTCAGTGTGTCCAGGCTTTGTGAGACACATGGGTAGTGTCCTTGCAGTGGCCAACACCAGAGGAGGTGGCAAATATGGAGAGATGTGGCATAAAGGTGAGGTATATTCTCTATAGAAACACCAAACAAGGCATAGTCAAAGCTATATTTGAATGAGTTGATGGGATTAGGAGCAGAAAAGTGTTTTGGCTAAACAAGTGAAAAATAAAAATATTTTCAAACATGTTGCAGGCACCACTGCCTCTGTAAAAACAACTCAGCCTTTTCACATGCTGTTCCTTTATAGTGTATTTATTTTAATGAAGTTCATATTTTTCAGAAGCATTCCCTATAGAGTATAATCAGAATTGTTCTTTTTAGCAATGCATGGGGTACATTTTTATTTATCACTGTCAGAAGTGAGTCTGTGGGGCACTTTTTGGTATTTATTCCCTCTCCTCTTAGTAAATGCCAGGCTTTTTAGTTAGCGTTCTTTGGCTCTCTCAAAACAGGCCATTTTCTCTTAAAAGAAAAGAGCAATCTAAAATAGAGCTTTTCTGTTCCTAATGTGAGCATCTTTTTGCTTGTTTTCTCTGATTTGCCCAATGTTGCTGAGAAATAATGTCCTCTTAGCATTGCTGCTGTGACTCTATCATAAGCAGGTTTTAGACCCAGGAGCTCAGTCATTTTTCTTTTTTTTTAATTCAGTCTCCATTCTCTGGGATCCTGAAGTGTGTATTCTAGTTGATTGAGGATAGTACTTCTATACTAAGCTTCATTCCCCAGACTGTAATAGTTTTTTAAAGCCCTACCTCTTCCTTCTCTTTATATATGGAGCACAGCCTCTCTCCCAGCCTTTTGTGTATTTAGAATTTATAGACTAAGTAATAGCCAGAGGAGGGTGTGTGAATGCATGTTCATTCCCACCAGCCCCAGACTTCTTTCCTCTTTCATCACTGGTCATCATTTATAAGAAGGCGTAATGGGACAAAGGTAGCCTCCAGTGCTCGGGTTGGTCAGCAGCACCAGGAGAGAGGGGTCTTCTCTCACAATAGGAAAGCAGATTTGTGTACATCCACGTGTTCCCTAACCTGAGGCCAAAGTTTGGATTTTCTGCATCAAACCCAGTCTGCGAAGGTGAGGGTAGGTCCACTTCAAACTCCTGCAAAGAGGAGGGGTGAGAAGTGCACCTGTGCAGAGCACTTCCATTTTCTCAGGGTGGGGGAAGCACACACAACCATGTCATCATTTGCTAGGTGGAACTCAGAAAAGGTTGAGCATGGCTTGAGGTTAAGTTCAACTTCTCCAAAATCCAGGTTCTTTTTGATTACATGCTTTCATACTTTCACCCTCATGGTTCTCTGAGATAACAGATCATCTCTTCCTTTTGGGGCATTACCATTTAATTTCTGGAAACTTGTACTTCAGAAGGTGCCTCCTCTCTGCTCTTCCACTAACTTTATTATCATTAGCCAAAAGCAGTTTCTCTCTGCTGGACAGCGATAGCCAGCAAGAGGCCCAAAGAGGACCCGTGTTTTTCCTAAGACTGCTAAGCTGAGCCTCTTGCTTAGAGCCCTTGGTGGCTTCCCACTGCCTTCAGGCAGAGGTGGTCTGTGCAGCAAAGCCTGGAATGAGCCCTCCAGATGAACTGGTGATAAACTCTGAAAATAAAATGCTTTGAAGGAACACTAAAGTTAAACAGGTGCTGAGTTATTGCCAAAGGCTGGTGTATCTGAACATAGTATTTGTTTGAGAAGTCTTTTTTTCTAATAGAGAAAATACTTTTTTTTATTTTTTTAAGAGAGAGAAAGAGAGTGAGCCATGAGCATGGGGCTGGGGGAGGGGCAGAGGGAGAGGGAGAGAGAGAATCTTAAGCAGGCTCTACACCTAGCATGGAGCTCGATTCGGGGCTCAATCTCATGACCCTGAGATCATGACCTGAGCTGAAATCAAGAGTTGAATGCTTAACCCACTGAGCCACCCAGGTACCCCAAGAAAATACTTGTTACAGAGTCATCAAATCACTTCAATACCCAGATAATAAGAGAAATGTCCTGTTTTTGCAGATAATCTATAGGACAAGAAATTGTGTTACAGGCTTATGGGGATCACTTTCCTGGAAGACCTCCAGTGGCATTTAACAGAAAACTATCCCAGGAAACCTTGGGCCAATCTATTCACCACTCTTTACCTCAGTTTTTCCATCTGTACAATGAATGATGGGCTTCACTAAATAATATTTAAAGGGTTCTTCCAGCCCTGATGCCTTATGTTCTTTGAAATTCAAACAACTGGGTTACTAAAGAATTCTTTCTTTGAGTATAAAAAGGGTCTGGCATTTATGCTCATCCTAATACAATCTGAAAATTCAGAATAAGGAAAGGAGCAGATCTTTCTTTGGTCTAGACAGAGGTGCTGTTAACTTCACATCATTTCTGGCCCTGCAGTTTAATGGGGGAGCACCTGGACCATACATGAAGCCAGGTAGTCTATCCTGGACTATTAATAACTTTAAGCAAGGAAACTTTTAAAAATATTTTTTATTATGTTAGTCACCACACAGTACAACATTACTTTTTGATGTAGTGTTCAATGATTTATTAGCTGCATATAAGGTTCTTATTACAGCTAGACTTAGCTATATGTAAAATGTACTTCATAGTCAATAGCTCTGCATTATTCTTCTGGGGAAATAAAGCTTTTCTTGACTGGGTGAGGTTTTTGATATTTTTGTAAAATGTGATGAACTTCATCACAGAAGCAGTATGGATCAATATCAAAGGATGCAAGTGAAAGTAAGAGCAGATCCTTTTCTATGTAGTAATGATAAGGACACTGTTTTGTTCTTGAGTAATCTCCCCAATCTCAAAATCATTCCTAATATAATGTTAAATACCTGCCCTCTCTTTTAAGAGATTTAACATTTACTTTATTTAATATCATAATTTCTACAATTTTCTTTTTTTTAAGGTTTTATTAATTTATTTAACAGAGAGAGAGACAGCGAGAGAGGGGAGTGGGAGAGGGAGAAGCAGGCCTCCCGCAGAGCAGGGAGCCTAATGTGGGGCCCGAGCCCAGGACCCCGAGCTCAGAATCTGAGCCAAAGGCAGATGCCTAACAACTGAGCCACCCAGGCGCCCCAATTTCTGCCATTTTAATTAGTTTTTATAAATGATTTGTATTTTTAGAAGGTTAGATCCCGATTTTTTATTTTTATTTTTAGCTAACATTTTCTCAATTTCTCTTTTGTAATCTGTATCACATTTTACAAAAATGTGTCTGTTGATTAGACATGTGAATTAAAGTAAATGTATCTTTTTAAAAACATTTTCTATGTTGAATAACGCTAAAAATGGCTGAAAGTAATTTTGTAAGTTCATTAGATATTTTCCCTTTAAGTATTTTTTTTAAAGAAAGAAAAGAAAAATACCCTGATTCAAAGCAGATGGAGCTGTCAAGGATCACTCACACAGGTGAGCTGAATTGAGCTGATTAGTTAAGTGCTTACAGCTGTTAGTTTAGACTTAGAGGAAATTGTAGAAGATCAGGTCTTCCCCTTACCGGATAAGATTTAAAACAATCATTGTGAAGAAAAATAGAACTGTTATAAGAATTATGTTCCTTGGATTTGCAAAGTAAAATAAAGAACAAATGAAAAGCAAAAACACAAAGTGCCAAAGACTTCTCAAATTAGCAAATACAACAGGAGATTTTGAGCAGCTTCTTGTCTTAAAAGTGAGTTTATAGTAAGAAGTAATTCAAACACCTTAAGGCAGACTTAATGAAATGTAAAGTTCTCTGTGAAATAGCTAACATTTTTCCACTCAAATTTCGGTAAAAGTCTGAAATATAAAATATTTATTTGAAAGCTGAAATATTGCATATTCTATACAGATGCATTGAAGACTCCTAAAAATGTCAAAAACAACCAGAATTCTGTATGTGGCAGATAGCTGAACAAACATCCTCAATTTAATATTAGGTCTTTAAAGCCTCCAGGTGAGTAAGTTGAAAAAACTTCTTTAACTTTAGAATTTTTGATCATACAGTTTTATTTGACTAAAAACAGAAACAGGCCTAGCAAAGTGAGATTTATAGTTGCTCATTTCTGGAAACTGATCATTTATTATCAAACCCATCCTGCATAAAACTGCCAGATAAGATCTTATTATTACAGTGTTCTCTTACCTGAACACTTCCAATGGCTCCCCATCAGGAGCTAGATTAAAGCTCTAAGGCTTGATCTCAAAGACAAGACCCTCAAAAATCCAATCTAACCCACCTAATACTAAATATGGTGCAAACAGGGATTTGTCAGCCACCATAGTTTAAGCATCTAAACTAACCCACACTGTTATAACATTATTTTAAACTGTTTTTAATGTGTTCAAGTCTTGCCTCTCCAAATAGACTACAAATTATTTGAGAACAAGAACCATGCCTTATACTTTTTTTTTATTCTGTTGAACATATCATTGTATAGAATATGCTCAAAGTATATTTGTCAAATGAATGAATCAATAACTGATCATGACAGGTGGCATATTTCACAGGTTTCAGTACAGAATAGAACATTTTGACCACAAGAAAGAAGTGAGTGTTTCTCTTTCTTTGAAGTGTAGCTGCAGTAAATGCTGGGCAGTTACAACTTTTCTGAGAAGAAAGTGAGGTTATATTCTACTTATAAGTAATCTGCCTGTTTTAGAGCAGATTTATTCTATTTTAATCAAGGTAAGATGATTCTTTTTTTTTTACATTTTTAAAATTTTATTATGCTATATTAATCATCATACATCATTAGTTTTTGATGTAGTGTTCCAAGATTCATTGTTTGTGATCCTGCCACCATTGACAGCAATGGAATATTACAACCAATTTTATGCTCATAAATTCAAAAATTTAAAATAAATGGACCAATACCTCCAAAACTACAAAATATGAAAACAACTGAGATGAAATAGATAGCTGAAACAACCATATACCTATAATGGAAATTGGATTTGTAATTTAAAAGATGACATTGAGAAGGACTTTTGTAATGGCAGACTAAGACTTCCAAAAATCTAATCCTCCATAAAAGCAAAAATTTGTTAAAATCAGCTTTTTTAGAAATCTGGAAAATTAGCAAAGGCTTGCAACAGAGGAGTGTTATTCCGGAACCACAGCTAAATTTTGGTAAGAACAGTGAGGTTTGGGACATTATTTACCTTTCCCTATTCCCAACTCTCCCTTCCCCGCCTAACTCAGAAGTTCTTAAAAACAAATGGTTTATGGGGCGCCTGGATGACTCAGTCAGTTGAGCATCTAACTCTTGATTTCAGCTCAGGTAGTGATCTCAGAGTTGTGGGATTGAGCCTCACCTTGGGCTCCATGCTCAGCAAGGAGTCTGCTTGAGATTCTCTCTCTCTCCCTCTGCCCCTCTCCCCTAAAAATAAATAAATAAATCTTTAAGAAAATTGTTTCAATAAGTGATGGGAATTAAGGAGTGTACTTGTGATGAGCACTGGATGTTGTATGTGTGTTGAATCACTTAATTGTACAACTGAATCTAATATTATACTGTGTGTTAACTAGCTAAAATTTAAATAAAAACTAAAAAAAAATAAGCAGATAGCCTCTCAGTTACTGTTATCTGTGAAAATTAACAGCTTAGCAGATCACTGGAGGGGAAGAACAAGTTGGGAGGTCCTCAAAGGTATAATTCCAAGATAATTGTTATTTTTTGATAAATTAGTCATCTCCTCCCTAAAAATCTGTACTCTTAGGGCTTATCTTTATCTGACATGACTCAGATTTCATTCAGTGGGAAGAGCCCATTTCATAAAACATTTGCTAAAATCAATCAGCCGCAATTCTTTTACATCATATATAACTAAGATAGCAATAACAGTTGGGGCTAAAACACACTCACCAAAAAACTTAAAAGGGAAAACTGGAGAGTGAGATATCCATAGCAGAGTATGAAAAGCTCCAATATATTCCTGGGAATCTAGAAGGTTACACACATTCTCAGTACTGTGTTCATACCCAGAAAGATCCGAGAAGGTCTTCCTTCTCACCTCTAGCTAATCTTGAGGCTCTGTGTAAACAGAAAGTTTAGACTAAAGTCTAAAAGTGAAGATTAAGACAGAGATGTAAACTGTTTGCTTGAACATTGAAGGCATGCCCCAACATACACAGAGAACAACTCCTTAAGGCTGGGAGACTTAGTGGTTCAAAACATTTATTTATTTATTTATTTATTTATTCATTCATTCATTCATTCATTCATTCATTCATTATATTATTACGTTATGTTATTCACCATACAGTACATCATTAGTTTTTGATGTAGTGTTCCAGGATTCATTGTTTGCGTATAACACCCCGTGCTCAAAACATTTAAAGAAATCACTGTCGATCATTAACTGACCACTAAACTAACTGAACAGAAATGTCAGTGGCAGTACACAACAAAGAATACAGACTTTACAAAATTAGTCCCAAAAAGCCACTAAACAAACAGGAACAGTAACAACAACTAACAGAACCAACAACAAATCTTGGGGAAAGAGAGGGAATCTGATCATTAGAGTTGCTATGTTATATTATTTAAAATGTCTAATTATTAACAAAAAAATGTGACACATGAAAAGAAACAGGAAAACATGGCTCATACACAAGTAAGAAATAATCAATAGTACTTGTCCCTGAAGTGCCCACATGTGATATTTACTAAATGAAGACTTTAAATCAGCTACTGTAATTATAAAAAAGAGCAAAAGGAACATATGGAGTTGAAAAATATAGTTACTAAAATGAATAAAGTACTACAGAAGCTTAAGTGGAGATTGGAAGTGGCAAAAGAAAGAATCAGCAAACTGAAGACAAGTTAAATGTGATTTTGTGGTCTGAGAAGCCGAAAGGAAAAGCAATGAAGAATAAATGAACAGACCCTCAGAGACCAATGGGACACTCTCAAGTGTATTAGCAGATGCAAATAAAAGTCTCCAAAGGAGAAGGGGCAAAAATAATATTTAAAAAATTAAAGGACAAAAACTTCTCAAATTAGAAATGATCTATACATCTAAGAAGCCGGTGAACTCCAAGTAAGATCAACAGAAAGAATCCACACCTGGACACATCATAGCTAAACTTTTGAAAGACAAAGACAAAGCAGCAAAAAAAGAAACTCATCACATTACAAGGCATCCTCAACATTAAAGAACTTGTCACCAGAAACTATTGAAAATAAAATGCTGTAGGATGATACATTCAATGTGCTGAAAGAAAAATATTATTAACAAATAATTTTATATTCACCAAAATTATCCTTCACAAATGAAGGCGAAATACAGGCAAATTGTCACTAATAGATATGGTCTGTAAGAAATACTAAAGAGTGTCTTTCAACCTGAAGTGAAAGGACAACAGACAATAATTCTAATCCACATAAAAAATAGAGAGCTGGGGTAGAGGTAATTACATATATAAATATATAATATATATAAATGTATTTTTGTTTATGACCTTTTTCCTATCTGATTTAAAAGACACTTCTATAGAGACACTTGGGTGGCTCAGTTGGTTAAGTGTCTGACTCTTGATCTCAGCTTAGGTTTTGATCTCAGGGTAAAGACACTTCTATAAAGTAATAATTATAAAATTATGCAGATCAGTTTATAATACATACAGATGTAAATTGTACGGCAATAGCATAGAAGACATTGAAAGGAACATAAATATATTATTGCTATTACATTGGTATTAATCCAAGTTAAATGGCTATAAAATGTTAAATTTAATCCTCAGGGTAATCCCTGAGGGAAAAAATTAAATACATAATAAAAGAAGCAACAAGGGGGTGAAAATGGGACACTAGAAAATATCTGTTTAACACAAAAGAGGCATTAGTGGAATAATATGGAACAAAAAAGAAGTCAGACATAAAACAAAAAGCAAAATGATAGATGTAATTATATCTTATCAATAATTAAATTTAAATGAGTAAGCACTTCAAATAAAAGGCAGAAGTTGAAAAATGAACTAAAAACATGATCAATATGCTGTCCAAGAGAGACATACTTTAGATTCAAAATCATAAATAGATTAAAGGAAAAAGATGGAAAAAAGATATACCATGCAAACAGTGACTAAAAGAGACTTGGAGTGGGTACACTAGTATCAGACAAAATATACTTTGAGACAAATATTGTTACTAGAGACAAAGAAGGCCATTGTATGACAATACTCATTCCATAAAAAGATATAATGATAATAAACCTAAATGCACATAACAAAACTGTCCCAAAATACAGGAAGCCAAAACTGATAGAATCGAAGGGAGAAATAGACAATTCAACAATAAAGTCCAAGACTTCAATGCCTTGTTTTCAGTAATGGATAGAACAATTAAGTAGAAGATTAGCAAGGAAATGGAGAACACTAAAAATATAAATCAACTAGACCTAACAGACCTCTATAGAACACTCAACAATAGCCTAATACACATTTTCACATATTTTCTCAAGTGCACATGGAACATGCTCCAAGATAGACCATATACTAGGTCATTTAAAAAAGTCTCAATATATTTAAAAGAATTCTAATCATACCATGGAACGCAATTAGACATCCATAACAGAAGAAAATTTGGGGAAAACACATTATGTAGAAATTAAATAACACATTACTGAAAACAAAAACAAACAAAAATTCAGTGGGTGAAAAAAATCACAATAGAAATTTGAAAATATTTTTAAATGAATGAAAACTAAAGTACAATGTATTAAAATGTATGCATCTAAAGCAGCACTTAGAGGAAAATCCATAGCTGTAAATGTCTGACTTAAAATTAAAGAGGGCACCTGATATGATGAGCACTGGGTGTTATACACAACTGATGAATCATTGAACACTACATCAGAAACTAATATGTTGGCTAATTGAATTTAAATAAAAAATAAAATTAAAGAAAGATCTCAAATCAAGAATCTAAACTTTCCCTTTAAAAAATTGGAAAAATAAGAGTAAATTAAACCCAAAGCAAGCAGGAAAAAAAAAATACTGAAATTTACAGCAGAAATAAATGAAATGGAGCCTAGGAAAATAATAGTAAAAGTCAATGAACCAAAGATGCTTTTGGAAAAGAGTAACAAAATTGACCAACCTTTAACTAGGTTGACCAAGAAAAAAGAGAGAAGGAATACATTTTTAAAATCTGAAATAAAAGCAGGGATAATCACTACTAACATTACAAAAATAAAAAAGCATCATGAAAGAGTATTATAAACAATTTTATACCAACAAATTAGAAAATCTAGATGAAACAGATAAATTCCTAGAAAGAGCAAACTACCAAAACTCAATGAAGAGTAGAAAATCCGAATGGAACTATAACAAATAAATAGGTTACAGTAGTAATCAAAAAATGACCCAAAAAGAGAAGCTCAGGTCCAATTGGTTTCACTGGTAATACCCATCAAATATTTAAAGAATAACACCATTCTTCACAAATTAAAATGACAAGTTACCAGTAGAAGCTTATTGGAATAACAGCAGTGGCAGCAGCAACAAAAACAACAAAAGTAACCACAAATTCTGGCCAGGTAGAGGATAAACTGGATAACTAATACATTGTTGCTGGAAATTTAAAATGTACCTCTGCAGTACTATTTGGCAGTTTCCTAAAAACTAAACACACAACTACCATACAACACAACAATTGCACCCTTTCAGCATTTAATCAGAGAAATGAAAACTTAACCTTCACACAAAAACCTCTACATAAATGACCATAGCAGCTTTATTTATCATAGCCCCAAACTGGTAGCTATTCATATGTCTATCCACCGGTCAATGGTTAAACTGTGGTACATCCATACCACAGAATACAATTCAACGGAAATATACTCCCTTCTCACTAATATTTTGATAGTATATATCCAATAATGACTTATTTTAGAAGCATTATGCTTATTGTACACTATTGTTTTAGTTCTAATTTTTTTTAAAGATTTTATTTATTTATTTGAGAGAGAATGAGAGAGAGCACATGAGAGGGGGGAGGGTCAGAGGGAGAAGCAGACTCCCTGCCAAGCAGGGAGCTCGATGCGGGACTCGATCCAGGGACTCCAGGATCATGACCTGAGCCGAAGGCAGTCACTTAACCAACTGAGCCACCCAGGCGCCCTTAGTTCTAATTTTTAAGTTAGCATTAAGGGAATTCAATATTTTAATCCCAACATCTTTATCCAGAGGACCGTTGCCATTTTTGTCCTTTAAGAAAAACTGGCCTGTGAAAACAGGATTACATTTTATCCTGTTAATTTGGTTTAGTATATTCTTTTTTTAAGATTTTATTTATTTGAGAGAGAGAGAGAGAGAGAGCACACAAGACATCACAAGCAGGGAGAGCAGCACAAGGAAAGGGAGAAGCAGGCTGCTCATTGAGCAGAGAGCCCGATGTGGGGCTGGATGTGGGGCTCTGGGATCACGACCTGAGCCGAAGGCAGATGCTTAACCCACTGAGCCACCCAGACGTTTCCAGGTTAGTATTTTCTTGGTTATCAAACTTACTCATAGTTTTGGGACCTTGAACTGGTAAATATCCATGTTGTATGAAAAAGCATCAAAGACCTCAAACACTTTAAAAAATGTATGTTCAGTGTGTGTAGACATACACAATGACTAGAATTCAAACTATACACTGCTTGTGATTATGGATCTTTTTGTGTCATTTGCTTTTTGTGTTTTTTAATTTTTGATAATGTAATTATAAACTTTTAAAAGTTGGAAAACAAATGTTATTAAAAATATATTATTCCCCTCACTCAGAATCCAGAAGGAGAGACATGCATATGAACAACTCAACTAAAATATAGCATAATATGTGTGTATGAAGTTTCACTCTTCTGTGAATAGTAGCTAGGGTCTTCACCCCTTCTACCCACTGGAAGGCTCTGTATCTTGACTAGCCAGTGGTTCAAGGCAAGTGCCCTGATTCAGCACACCTAAGGGACTGTTGAATTTAACTATAAAAATTGAGGGTAAAAATTGGATTAGTTTATCTTGATCCCCTATGTGTGGTGCTAGGATCCACAGAACCTTTTTGAAATGTGAAACTCCATCTTCACCCCCACCTCATGAATGTTACAACTATAGAAAAGAATCATGGTGACAGGTTTCAAAGTGATAGTATCTTTGCCAAATAGGTCTTTCTTCTGCCTGGCATCATGGTTTGAAGAGAATCCAACCTGAGTTTTACAAAATACCTATTAATGTAGCTAAGTATTTGGCCTGTGCATGAGTTCCCTTTGAGCCAAATACAATATCTATGGAAGTTCAGTAGTGAGTAACTTTGTTACTTCAACTTGGGTTTTACTAAGAAATTATGCTTCCTTGAGCGCCTGGGTGGCTCATTCGGTTAAGCGTCTGCCTTCAGCTCAGGTCATGATCCCAGGGTCCTGGGATCGAGTCCCGCATCAGGCTCCCTGCTCCGTGGGAAGCCTGCTTCTCCCTCTCCCACTCCCCCTGCTTGTGTTCCCTCTCTCGCTGTGTCTCTCTCTGTCAAATAAATAAATCTTTAAAAAAAAAAAAAAGAAATTATGCTTCCTTTAAATTTTTATTTGTTGGTATTTCTATGGGACAATTTTACCTAAAATTTTAAAAATTTAATAAAATAAAAAACACAGTATGATTAGGCATTAGAATAATTGGTAGGAGATCACAAAATAGTCACATCACAAAAGAAATATAAAAACTCAATTTCAGGCAATATTTAAAGGAAGGTAAAATACTAAAACATCAACATTTTCCCAAAAAAATGACCATAAAAATGGAATATAGACTGAATTTTCAAACAAAAAATATTTAGTTTGAAGACATTAATTTTTATCCAGTATGAAACCATGATTTTATTCCCTCTTGTTCTAGTAAAATTTTGAATTATTTATACCATTTTCTATAGCTAAAATACTACATTATACTTTGTCATGTACAAAGTATGTGATCTAAGTCCAAAATCAAAATTCTGTCATGTTTAACACAACAAATATATAATTTGATAAAAGAGTTTAATGATACAACTTGTACTATGATTTCAAGCTTTTCTATTATATTTAATTTTAATTTTTTAAACTCTTTTAGGTACTTAAAAATAAATCTAGTATACATGTATACATTTCAACAAAGTAGAAATTTCCTATAACTATGTTCTGTACATCTGCTCAGTATAATGTGTGTTTACATACTGATGTGAAGTACAAATTTGTAAACATGAACATTTGAAGCTTTGACAAGAAACAATACTAATCTTTTTCCTCTCAATATTTTATTGAAACAGCATGTTAAAAGTTGGCCAGCACAACACATGTAAATAGTTTTGATACTGAATATGTTTCCAGTGTTCTATATATCTATTTATTCTGTTTTATGTTGTAGTCTAAACCATGTTTATTTGCACAGTTTTAATACAAACTATCATTTAGTTGCAAACCAAACCTAAGAAAGTTAAATGTATACGAAGGCACTTATATCAAAGCAATTGCCACCCATGCCTAAGCTATGCATTTGGTTTGTTTTAAACTAATCCAATAAACATGTTAAATTCCAGTGAAATTAACTGGCAAAGTGTTGCTGTATATCAGAATATTATTGTTATTTTGGCTAATTGAAGATTTTTCAGCACAAGGGCAACATATCTCTAAATTACAGTAAAAACATTGTACTCCCACCCTGTCAATTCAATTCACAAGACAGTACATGCAATTAGATGTATCTAAGCATATTTAAATCTGTCTTTCCACATAAGTATATATAATTAATAGTATAAGTATGCAATGAGTAGGTGTTCTTTCTGGCATCTCTTTTTGAGGAGAAAGAAGAAACAGTATAAATTATTTAAAACAAAACTAAACTAAAACTCCACTGATTTGATAAATTACAATGTGACATCTGTAATTTATTATATTGAATATTCAGATAAGGAAAAGATTTCTTATTGAGATTTAGTAAGGAGATAACAACTATATATAACCCTACTATTTACTTGGACATATAACTCTATTGTCTGAAAACATCTAAATTTGTCATCAGCATGTTTGTAGATTTTTGTAAAACATATTTTAAGTATTTATACAAAAAGTTTATTTCAATGATGTCTGACTTAGCTAAATTACACTAATAACACTTAAGAGATACATGTTGTCTGCCTTATGTACACCATAATTTTTCCCAAGATTAAGGATTAGGAAACTGAAAGGGAAAATTTCCATAATGTCCAATACACATGCTTATTTTTATTCATCATTGGCACCTTGTGAAGTTGTCAGCACATAGAACTCTGATCATTCAAAGACTGATTCACTGACTATAACTTGCTAATTCTGCTTGTGCATTTCTTTTTTTTCCCAATTGTGCATTTCTTTTTATGACATAGATACCCTTCAATCTCATAAAAATAAAGTCATGCCCATTTCCAGACCACATGAAGAACCCATGCCTAATAGCAGTGAAATATCATAAATATTTACCTTCATAGCTTGGGGAAAATATAACTCTCCATTTTTTGTAGTACAGTGAATAGGAACAACGATATTAATGTTTGAAGACTCTAATAGTATATAATCTAAAGTTATATGTTGGACCTCAAAATGTAATGTCCAGTGGGTTTATCTCCTCTATTTAATGAAAAGAAATAATAGTTTTGATGTTCTAAGCTATGTTACCTAAAGTTATATATTGGTTTTTAAAATGTAATTAATAGAGAATTTATCCACTTAGACATATGTTCTGCAACTAGGCTCAAACTTGAAATAAAGTCCGGAGGAAAATAAAAAAAGAAAGAAAGAAAGAAAGAAAGAAAGAAAGAAAGAAAGAAAGAAA
>NC_058419.1:63079034-63080337 GCF_002201575.2 Neomonachus schauinslandi
GGGACAAGAGGTCTGTAACCTACAATGGTAGAAACATTAGATTGGCAACAGACCTATCCACAGAGACCTGGCAGGCCAGAAAGGACTGGCAGGATATATTCAGAGCACTAAATGAGAAAAATATGCAGCCAAGAATACTCTATCCAGCTAGGCTGTCATTGAAAATTGAAGGAGAGATAAAAAGCTTCCAGGACAAACAAAAACTAAAGGAATTTGCAAACACAAAACCAGCCCTACAGGAAATCTTGAAAGGGGTCCTCTAAGCAAAGAGAGACCCTAAAAGCAACATAGACCAGAAAGGAACACAGACAATATACGGTAACAGTCACCTTACAGGCAATACAATGGCAGTAAATTCCTATCTTTCAATAGTTACCCTGAATGTAAATGGGCTCAATGCCCCAATCAAAAGACACAGGCTATCAGACTGGATTAAAAAACAAGACCCATCGATATGCTGTCTGCAAGAGACTCATTTTCGACCCAAAGACAACCCCAGATTGAAAGTGAGGGGGTGGAAAACCATTTACCATGCTAATGGACACCAAAAGAAACCTGGGGTGGCAATCCTTATATCAGACAAATTAGATTTTAAACCAAAGACTGTAATAAGAGATGAGGAAGGACACTATATCATACTTAAAGGATCTATCCAACAAGAAGATCTAACAATTGTAAATATCTATGCCCCTAACATGGGAGCAGCCAATTATATAAGCCAATTAATAACAAAAGCAAAGAAACACATTGACAACAATACAATAATAGTGGGGAACTTTAACACCCCCCTCACTGAAATGGACAGATCGTCTAAGCAAAAGATCAACAAGGAAATAAAGACTTTAAATGACATACTGGACCAAATGGACTTTACAGACATATTCAGAACATTCCACCCAAAAGCAACGGAATACACATTCTTCTCTAGTGCCCATGGAACATTCTCCAGAATAGATCACATCCTAGGTCATAAATCAGGTCTCAAACAGTACCAAAAGATTGGAATCATTCCCTGCCTATTTTCAGACCACAATGCGTTGAAACTAGAGCTCAATCACAAGACAAAAGTCAGAAAGAACTCAAATACCTGGAGGCTAAAGAGCATCCTACTGAAGAACGAATGGGTCAACCAGGAAATTAAAGAAGAATTAAAAAAATACATGGAAACCAATGAAAATGAAAACACAACTATTCAAAATCTTTGGGATGCAGCAAAGGCAGTCCTAAGAGGAAAGTATATAGCAATACAAGCCTTTCTCAAGAAGCAAGAAAGGTCTCAAGTACACAACCTAACCCTACACCT
>NC_058419.1:63080837-63085084 GCF_002201575.2 Neomonachus schauinslandi
CAGAGTCTGTTTCTTGGTTTGCCTCTCTTTATCCCCCACCCCCAGATTCATTTCTTTTACTTCATATGCTATTTTTCTTTCTCTGATGGAATGATTTTGCTTAGTATAATACTCTGTGGCGCCAACCATGTCACTGCAAATGGCAAGATTTCATTCTTTGTATGGGTGATAAACATCGGGGTGCATGTATCCTTTAGAATTAGTATTTTTGTACCCTTTAGGTAAATACCTAGTAGTGCAATTGCTGGATCCTAGGGGTAGTGCTATTTTTCATTTTGTGGAACCTCCATACTGCTTTCCAGAGTGGCTGCACCGGTTTGTATTCCAACCAAAAGTTTAAAAGAGTTCTCTTTTCTCTGCATCCATGTCAACACCTATTGTTTCCTGGTTGTTAATTTTAGCCAATCTGATAGATGTGAGGTGATATCTAACTTTAGTTTTGATTTATATTTCCCTGGTGATGAGGGATGTTGAGGATCTTTTCATGTGTCTGTTAGCCATCTGTATGTCTTCTGCCCATTTCTTAACTGGATTATTTGTTTTTGGGGGGTGTTGAGTTTGATAAGTTCTTTATACATTTTGGATGCTAACCTTTTATCAGGTATGTCATGTGCAAATACTTCTCCCACTTTGTAGATTGCCTTTTAGTAGTATTGATCGTTTCCTTCACTTTGAGGAAGTCTTTTATTTTGATAAAGTATCAATACTTTATTTTTGTTTGTGTTTCCCTTGCATCAGGAGCCATATCTAGAAAAAAAAAGTTGCTATGGCTGATGTAAAAAAGGTTACTGACTGTGTTCTCCTCTAGTATTGTGATGGCTTCCTGTCTCACATTTAGGTCTTTCATCCATTTTGAATTTATTTTTATGTTGTGTTTAAGAAAGTGGTCCAGTTTCATATTTCCACATGCTGCTATCCAGAGTTTCCCCAACACCATTTGCTGAAGAGACTGTTTTCCATTGCATATTCTTTCCTGCTTTGTCAAAGACTAATTGACCATAAACTGTGGGTTAATTTGTGGGTTTTCAATTCTGTTCCATTGATCTATGTGTCTGTTTTTGTGCTAGTAACATACTGTTTTGATCACTATAACTTTGTAATATAATTTGAAGTCTGGAATTGTGATTCCTCCAGAATTGCTTCTATTTTCCAAGATTAGTTTGGCTATTGGGGATCTTCTGTGGTTCCATACAAATTTTAGGATTCTTTGTTCTAGTTCTGTGAAAAATGCTGGTGGTATTTTGATAAGGATTACACTAAATGTGTAGGTTGTTTTGGGTAATATAGATATTTTAACAATGTTTGTTCTTCCAATCCATGAGCATGGGATGTTTTTCCATTTATTTGCATCATCTTCAATTTTTTTCATCAGTGTTTTATTGTTATTGGAGTACAGATCTTTTACCTCTTCTGTTAGGTTTATTCCCAGATAGCTAATGGTTTTTGGTACAATTGTAAATGGGATTGATTCCTTGATTTCTTTTTCTGTTGCTTCATTATTGGTGTATAGAAATGAAACACATTTCTGTATATTGATTTTGTATCTTGTGACTTTATTGAATTCATGTATCTGTTCTATCAATTTTTTTAGTGGAGTCTTTTGGGTTTTCTATATAGAGTATCATGCCTTCTGCAAATATTGAAAGTTTGACTTCTCCTTTGCTAATTTGGATGCCTTTTATTTCTTTTTGTTGTCTGATTGCTGAGGCTAGGATGTCCAGTACTATGTTAAGTAACAGCAGTGTGAGTGGACATTCCTGTCTTGTTCCTGACTATAGAGGGAAAGTTCTCAGTTTTTCCCATTGAGGATGACATTAACTGTGAATTTTTCATATATGGTCTTTATGATGTTGAGGTATGTTCCCTCTATCCCTACTTTGTTGAGGAGGGTTTTATCATGAATAGATATTGTACTTTGTCAAATGCTTTTTCTGTATCTACTGAGAAGATCATATGGTTTTTATCTTTCTTTTATTAACATAATGTATCATGATGATTGATTTGCAAATATTGAACCACCCTTGCAGCCCAGGAATAAATCCCACATGGTCATGGTGAATGATTCTTTAAATGAACTATTATATTCCATTTCCTAGTATTTTGTTGAGAATTTTTGCAACCATGCTCATCAGGAATATTGACCTATAGTTCTCTTTTTATAGGGGAGTCTTTGTCTGGTTTTGGAATCAGGATAATGCTGGCCTTCTAGAATGAATTTGGAAGTTTTCCCTTCTTTTCTCTTCTTTTTGGAATAGTTTGTGAGGAATAGGTACTAACTGTTCTTTATAAATGTTTAGTAGAATTCCCCTGTGAAGCATCCTGGCCCTGGACTTTTGTCTGTTGGGAGATTTTTGATTACTAATTCAATTTCTCTGCTACATATTGGTCTGTTCAAGTTTTTTATTTCTTTCTGCTTCAGTTTTTTTTTTTTTTTTATGTTTCTAGGAATTTATCCATTTCTTCCAGGTTGTCCAACTTGTTGGCATATAGTTTCTCATAATATTCTGTTACAATTAGGGTGACTGGGTGGCTCAGTTGGTTAAGCGACTGCCTTCGGCTCAGGTCATGATCCCAGAATCCTGGGATTGAGTCCCACATTGGGCTTCTGGCTCAGCGGGGAGCCTGCTTCTCCCTCTGACCCTCTCCCCTCTCATGCTGTTTCTCTCTCTCTCAAATAAATAAATAAAATCTTAAAAAATATTGTTACAATTAGATTTTTGTGGTGTTGGTTATTTCTCCTTTCTCATTCATGATTTTATTTATTTGGGTCCTTTCTCTTTTCTTTTTGGTAAGTCTAACTATGGGTTTATCTATTTTATTAATTTTTTCAAAGAACAAGTTCCTTGTTTCATTGATCTGTTCTATTGTTATTTTAGTTTATATATCACTTACTTTTGTTCTCATATTTATTATTTCCCTTGTTCTGTGGCTTTAGGCTTCTTTTGGTGTTCTTTTTGTGGCTCCTTTAGAAGTAAGATTAGGTTTATTAACTGAGATTTTTCTTGCTTCTGGAGGTAAGCCTGTATTGCTATATATGTTCCCCTTAAGATAGCTTTTGCTGCATCCCAATGGTTCTGGACCATAGCCTTTTCATATCCATTTGTTTCCATGTATTTTTTAAAATTTCTTCTCTGATTTCATTGTTTAGTAGCATGTTTTTAAGCCTTCATGTATCTGTGGTCTTTCCAAATTTCTTTTGTAGTTGACTGCAAGTTTCATAGTGTTGTGGTCTAAAAATATGCATTGTATGATTTCAACCTTTTCGTACTTGTTGAAGGCCTGATTTGTGACCTAGTATGCGATCTATTCTGGAGGATGTCCTACATGTACTTGAAAAGAATGTGTCTTCTGCTGCTTTGTTTTTTTAAAAGATTTTATCTATTTATTTGAGAGAGATTGAGAAAGAGAGAGAGAGAGAGAGAAAGAGCATGAGTGGGGGGGGGGCAAAGGGAAACAGAAAAGCAGACTCCCTGCTGAGCAGAGAGCCTGACAGGGGGCTCAATCCCAGGACCCCATGATTATGAACTGAGCTGAAAGCAGATGTTTAACTGACTGAGCCACCCAGGTGCCCCTTTTCTGCTGCTTTAGGATGAAATGTTCTGAATATATCTGTTAGGTACATCTGGTCAAATGTGTCATTCAAAGCCCTTGTTTCTTTGTTGAACTTCTGCTTTGACGATCTGTCCATTATTGTGAGTGGAGTGTTAAAGTCTCCTAATACTATTGTATTATTATCAATGACTTCTTTTATGTTTGTTATTAATTGATTTATATATTTGGATCCTCCCTTGTTGCGGGCATAAATATTTACAATTGTTAGATCTTCTTGTTGGATAGTGTCCTTTATTATGATATGGTGCCCTTCTTCATCTTTTGTTACAGTCTTTGTTTTAAAATCTATTTGGTCTGATACAAGTACTTCTACTTGGGCTTTCTTTTGATTCCCATTTGCATGATAAATATTTCTCCATCCCCTCACTTTCAATCTGCAGGTGTCTTTAAGCCTAATATGAGTCTCTTATAAGCAGCATATAGATGGGTCTTGATTTTTTTTATCCATCCTGACATTCTACGTCTTTTCATTGGAGCATTTTGTCCATTCACATTCAGAATAATTATTGATAGAAATGTATTTAGTATCATTTTATTACTGTTTTGTCATTGTTTCTGAAGATTTTCTCTGTTCCTTTCTAGTCTTGTCATTGGTCTCCATGCTTCCCAGAAATGGGAATAATCATGCTTCCCAG
>NC_058419.1:63085094-63107495 GCF_002201575.2 Neomonachus schauinslandi
ACAGATGCATTCCAAGAAAGAAAAGAATGTCTCGCCCTACACCTTAGAGGATCCTCAGATTGTGCCTTCTTCCCCCCAGGATGTTTGCCTGCCTTCTCTCCACTAGTAGGACAGTGCTTTCTGGGCTCTATCCCAGCCAAGCCCACAGATCTCCAAAACTCTAGTCAACCCTCCTCATTTTCCCAGCCAATGGCTTTAGGGAAATGTTCTCTTTGCGTGTTTCCCTGTGTGCTCCTCTCTCTCTCACATTTCTCCATGACAAAGACTCCTTCCCCTCTGCAGTACCCGAGATCCATTTCTCCTGCAAACCATGTCTCCACACTTCTTATCTTCCTCAATGTGGCCTCTTCTCTCCCTCTAGGTGTGCAGTCTGTTCTGTCAGTCCTCATGTTGATTTCTTGGATATTCAAAATGATTTTTTAGTTATCTAGCTGTGCTCAAGGGACAACACAAGCCTAGAGTCCTCCTACTATGCCACAATCCTAGCTCCTCCTCTTAAGGATATATTTAAATTACAGTTAACATATGTGTAATATTAGTTTCAGGTGTACAATTTAGTGTTCAACACTTATGTACAACACCCGGTGCTCATCACAAGTGCACTCCTTAATCCCCATCACCTATTTAACCCACCTCCCCTCTGGTAACCATCAGTCTATTTCTTCATTTGTCTCTTTCCTTCTTCCTCAGGATCATTTGTTTCTTAAATTCCACATATGAGTGAAATCATAAGGTATTTGCTTTTCTCTGAGTGACTTATTTTGCTTAGCTTAATACCCTCTAGCTCCACTCATGTCACTGCAAATGACAAGGTTTCAATCTTTTTTATGGCTAATATTCATATATATATATATGAATATACATTAATATATAAAATATATAAATATCCCATTTTGGGGGGATATTTATTTTGGGGGATATATATATATATATATATATACATATATATAATCTCATCTTCTATAATCTCATTATATATATATACATATATATAATCTCATCTTCTTTATCCATTCAAATTCTTAGTAACTTACTTGAGTTGAGACTTTCTTCAATTCTTAGGAAGAATGGGTATTCTGGTAAGTAATATCAACTTTCTGCCAGTCTAACCCCAAAACAATGCACAA
Source organism: Neomonachus schauinslandi (assembly GCF_002201575.2). Classification (NCBI taxonomy): domain Eukaryota; kingdom Metazoa; phylum Chordata; class Mammalia; order Carnivora; family Phocidae; genus Neomonachus; species Neomonachus schauinslandi. The sequence continues at coordinate 63,086,222 of NC_058419.1, forward strand.
GGTAACACGAGAAGCACATTAAGTGGATAGTATACATTTGGTAAATAGACCAACAGCAAGATACATGAAATAACCACGAACAGCTCAGGTCATGAGTATTTTAAATCAATACTCCACACTAAAATCCAAAACAAGAAAAGTCACATCCATTTACGGGTATAAGTTCTGCATCTCAATTTTTGATATCCTATACAAGATGTGTAATGTTCAACAAAAATGAGATATAAAAAAAACAAGAAAAATAAAATTAAAAAAAATGGCCTGGCAGAAAAAAATGATCAGCTTGAATCAACTGGAATATATATTATCCATTCTGAGGACCAAGAGAAAAAAAAAAAAAAAAAGACAAATGTACAAAGTGTTAGAGAACCATAGTATTACCATCAAATACATAGTGTGCTCTCTCTATGTCTCTGTCTCTCTGTCTCTCTCTCTCTTCATATAGATAGAAAAATAGATAGATATAGATAGATAGATAGATGATAGATGATAGATAGATATAGATAGATTATAGATATATAGTTAGCTAACTAGATAGATATATGGGGTTTCAGAAGGATGGGAAAAAGGGACATTGGCTAAAGTAATATTTGAAGAAATAATGGTTGAAAATATCCTAAATTTATGAAAGATATCATACGCCCAAGGAGCTCAGCCTACTACAAGTCAAATAAACTCAGAGATCCACATGTAGACATAGTTAAATTAGGAAAACTCAGAAACTGGTAATAGGCCTGCTGATAACAGACCAGATTGTGGACATATCGGCAGCTATATGGCCCAGTTCTAGCCATGTCCAGAGACATGCTGCCTGCCCTGAGGCCCAAGGGAAACCACACTCATCTGGGCCCCCAATAACACAGCTACCAACCAGACTTGATTGTGGATTCTGACTATGACCTAGCTCCAGCTCCTCTCTACCATGATTCCAGAGGCAGTGCTACCCGTCCACAGACCTGGCAGGAGAACGTGCAGGGACATGGCCGATTCCACACCTGTCTGCATACCCAGAAACAAACTGTTGTCTGTGGACTTGACTACAGACACATACTTGGCCCTGTATCCTGGCTCCGATCCCACTTGACTTCAGTCCAAGCGGCAGTAACATTTTCCCAGGGACCTAACAGGAATCACAGGTGGTAACATGCTCACCAACAACATGGCCCTAGTAACAGGCCCACCAACTACAGATTTAAATGTGGACCCAGCAGCAGACACGTAATCTGGATCCAGCACCATTCAACTGTGATCTTGGAAGTAGTACCATTAGTTTAGTGACATGGCAGAAGGAGATCTTTACATGCCAAAATCAGTCTAAAGATGGGAAGAGGTGTTTACACCATCAAATGTGCTGACAACAAAGCAAGACTATATATATGAAGAATCAAACAAACATAACACCCCCAAAGTTAACTAATAAAGTTCCAGTAACTAACCACAAAGAAGTAAAGATTCATGACTATTTGGCAATGGATTTAAAACAATTGTCTTAAACAAGCTCAGTGACTTACAAGAGAACCCAAATAGACAACTGAATGAAATCAGGAGGACAATGCATGAACAAAATGAGATATTTAATAAAGAAATAGAAACCATGAAAAAAAACAGAACTCCTATAGAGGAATAATACAGTGATGGAACTGAAAAAGTGGGCATCCTTCTCTTTTTCCTGATCTTAAGGGGGAAGCTTTCTGTGTTTAATCATTGAATATGAAATTAAATGTATAATAATAAGAAGCAGATACTTATTCAACCATTAAGTATTTTTTTTTCTGTATGTCTCATATGACATTTTTACTCTCAATTACCCATTACTACCTTTTATTTAATTTAGGTGATTCTTTTTGTAGTTTCATGTAGAGTACAGTACTATTGTGCAGTAACTATTTGAATCTCTATGTTTTATTCTGGAGTTGTTGTTGTTGTTGTTGTTATTTTATTAGTGGTTTCCTTGGGGATTATAATTAACATTCTAAACCTAAACTTGTTTGAATCATATCAACTTAATCTAGATTGTATGCAAGCACCTTTCTCCTATATGTCTCCATCTTTTCCTTTTTCACTGTTGCTACATAATTATATCTTTATACATGTGTACCCTTTTACATGTATTTTGGAATTATTGTTTTTTATTGAATTTGATAATATATTTCAAAAGGAGTTACCAATACAATGTACAGTAATACTGGCTTTTATATTTATCCATATAGTTACCTTTATTAGTGTTTTTTTTTTTAATTCCTCATATAGCTTCTCATTTACAGTCTAGCATCCTTTATCATTTCTTGTAGGTCAAGTTTACTAATAACAATTTTCTTTAAATTTTGTTTGTCTTACATGTCTTAATTTCTCCATAATTCTTGAAGAATAAGTTTGCTTTATATAGACTTTTTCAGGGTGGTCCAGAATGATAATGTGTGAAGATCCTGACACCAGCTTGTCCCATGGAAACCCTGAATCTACAGCTACATGTAGAACTATTTATTCTGAAAAAAGACCTGAAAACTAGCTGAAGAGCTACCTCACACCAAACAAGAAAAGGGCCACATTGAGGTGGGTAAGAGAAGTTGAGACATGGTCTTGCCAAAAACCTACCACAATCAAGACAAATTTGAAATATTTGGCGCTTCTCCCTGAGAAGCAAATGGTTTGTACCCCAGGTCAGCTACCTCAACGTTTAAGACCTGTAACTGAGTGATGAGTCCTCAAAACATCTGGCTTTGAAAACTAATGCGGCTTACATCCACAAGACCCAAATGGCTATAGCAAACCAAGAAACTGCTCTTAAAGAACTCCTGTGCATACTAACTTGTTCCAGTACCTAGTACAAAAGTAGCATTTTGAAAAGTACCCAGGGTGCCTGGGTGGCTCAGTCAGTTAAGCATCTTCCTTGGGCTCAGCGTCCTGGGATTGAATGCCCCAGTGGTCTCCCTGCTCAGCAGGGAGTCTGCTTCTCCCTCTCCCTCTGCCCCACATTCCTGCTCATGCTTTCTCTCTCTCTCCTCTCACTCAAATAAATAAACAAAATCTTTAAAAAATAAAATAATTTAAAAAGAAAGAAAAGCACCCAAACTACCTGTGTAGGTCATTTCTTTGTTAATCTAAAGTATCCACCAGTGAGTCAGGGAACTGTTGAGATTTCACCAGGAACAGAGGTGTTGGTGAGCATAATTTTTCTGCTTTCCCTTTATTTGTTAAAGCCGCCTGGCATGCAGTGTCCCTGCATTTCCTTCTGCTTCACTAAACCTGGTGAAAGACATCCCTGCACTCTTCATATGGCTTTCTAAAGCACACACCATTGTGCTCTCCCTCTGCCATGCATTTCTACTCCAGTATCTCTTGGAGGGGAGCTTTTACATATGTCTTGTTCCCAGTTGTTTTACATTTTGTGCTCCAGTTTATGTGGTGGCAGCCAAGGGGACACCCTTTAGTGCCTACCTCTAGAGGATGAGGGTGTATTCCTGAGTACCATAGGACTATAATAAATGAAGAAACAGTTCTTGGCACACTACCACTCCAAGGAAGTGCACAGCTAGCAGGATAAATGCACCACTAGTCTATGTGAGGCAGCCTGTTTGCATGTTCAGAAGCTTTGGCTTGAAGGACAGCTCCTGGTCTGGCATACTCCTACAGGTTTATAAAGATGCCCTTAGGAAATGGAAGTTGGTGAATGCAGTCTTTACATTCTCCCTCTACTACACTCCAGCTTGCTGGTATCTCCCAGAAAAGATCTTATAATTTGGCCTGGTGCCCCAATTTTTGCAGTTGCTACCAGGAAATACTTCTATATCACATTGGTCTACAGGTGATTGGGCTTATATTTGCAAGTTTTGGTGGACTATAACCAATGGACAAATAGTTCTTAAATAGCTACTACCTCCAGAGGCAACAGAACCAGAAGTTCAGTCTTTCTGTGAAAGAGGCTTATATACTTACCATCATAACTGCAGTCTGGGTAGTAGGCTTTTGATTAAACACATCTAAGGGCTGCCTCTAAATTTTTACACTGAGTTTAGAAGGTGGGTGCTCTCTTCATGTTGTCTCTCAACAACAAACTAGGGCAGCAGTATCCTTTGGAGGGTACATGCTTACAGAGGTCTGGTGGCCCTGTTTTTACATATGTTGCTCTGTTTTTCTTTTCTATTTTCTTTTTGGTTGCCACACAGGGGATGCTGTTTGATTGCCTGACTCTGGTGGCCAGAAGGTCTTGCATTACTGGGCCTTACGGAACGGTAACATTCAGAAAGACAGTTCTTGGCAGGAAACACGCCAAGGGCACTGCACAGAGAGCAGACTAAAAGATATACACAGTCTTTCTGAGACAGAGGCTTATTTACTTGTCCTGAAGTTTTATTCTCATAGGCAGGGTTCTGGTTTGCCACACATCTCAAGGCTACAGAGGTGCTCTCAGGGAAAGTAGTAGAGGAGATGCCATCTCTGTGTTTTTCATCAGCCTTGCTATATAGCTTGCCAGTACCTCCCATAAAGGAGTTTATACACTCATTTGGAGTCCCAATTTTTGTAACTGTCACACAGGGAGCACTTCCAAATTACCTGGTCTGCAGGCTAGCAAGGTTGACAAATGTGGTCTCACAAGACTGTATATATTTGCATACTTTAAAAGCTTCTAATTGAGAATCTGTCTTCCAAACAGCCTGAAAGTAGGTGCTAAGATTTCTCCCTTTGGAACACTTACAGGTCTTTGCACACCTGTAAAACCTAGGAGCTATTAAAAATAAATTAAGTTGCTTGGAATATCACAAAGGTTTAAAAGACAAACAGGAACTAAAGCAAGGTTGAATGATGTTTCAGCTTTTATATGAGGCCACACTTACAAGACTAGAAAACGTAGCTGTTTTGTCTAATACATAAAACAAACATTGTGAATTGAAATAAGGAAGGAGGAATATATTTCAAAGGAAAAGACAAAACCTGAGAAAAATCTTAATAAAAAGGAAATAATTAATTTACCTGATAAAGAGTTCAAAGGAGTGGTCAAAAAGATGCTCACTAAACTCAAAAGAAGAATGGATGAACACAGTGAGAACTTTAAGAAAGAGATTAAAAAAAATGAAAAAATACAGAATAAATGTTGCAAGGCTAAAAAATACAATAGTTGAAGTGAAAACTACACAAGAGGGCTTCAACAGCAGACTAGAAAAAGAAGAATGAATCAACAATCTGGGAGTTAGGGCAGTAGTACTCATACAAACAGAGCAGCAAAAAGATAAAAAGAATTTGAAAAAATTGAAGATAGCTTGAAGTGGTTATGGGACAACATCAAGCAAAATAACATTTGCATTATAGGGGTCCCGGGGGAGAAGAGAAAGAGAAAGTATATAAAAATTTGAAGAAATAATGGATGAAAACTTCCCTAAACTGGGTAAGGAAACACAAATCCAAAGTCTGGAATCCCAGAGGGTCTTAAATAAGAAAAATCAAAGAGTTCCACATCAATACACATTATATTAAAATGGCAAAGTTAAACATAAAGAATCTTAAAAGCATCAAAAAAAACCAACCAAACAAAAAACCTCAATTCGTTATGTACCAGAAAACACCTCTAAGACCATCAGCAGATTTTTTAGCAAAAACTTTGCAGTCTAGAACAGACTGGCATGATATAGTCAAAGTGGAAAAAAAAAACTTTCAAAAAGAAGTATCCTACCTGGGAAAGTGATCATTTAGAATTGAAGGAGAGCTAAAGAGATTTCCAGGCAAGCAAATCTGAAATATATATAATATATATAAATATATATATAATATATATATATTTATTTATTTAAGGTGTTTTATATATATATGAAAATCATCACCAGTAAAGCAGCCTTGCAGGAAATGTTAAAGGGACTTCTTTAAGGTGAAAAAGAAGGGCATTAATTACTAACAAGGAAACATATAAAAGTAAAAATTTCACTGGTAAAGATAAATACATTTCAAGGGAGTGGTTTAATCATGTATAAAGCTAGTATAAAAGTTAAAAGACAATAGTAGTAAAAATAACTATAGCTATAGCTACAGTAATTACTTAGGGAATAAACAAAAAGATGTAAAAAAATGTATATGACATTCAAAAACATAAAGGTGAAGAGGGAGTAAAAATGTTAACTTTTAATATATGGTCAAACTTAAGTTATTATTTAAAAAAGTAGACTGTTATATATGTAGGTTGTTATATACAGCTATTTGGTAACTCCAAAGCAAAAACTTACAGTAGATACACAAAACATAATGAGAAAAGAATTTCAACATAACTTCATCAAACCACAAAGGAAGAGAACAAGAGAAGAAGAAAGGAGCAGAGAGGAATTACAAAACAGCCAGAAAACTACCAACAAAATGGCAAAAAAAAAGGTAATAAGTACATGCCTATCAATAATTACTTTATTTTTTATTATATCATGTTAGTCACTACACAGTACTTCATTAGTTTTTGATGTAGTGCTTGTTCCATGATTCATTGTTTGTGTATAAAACAATTACTTTAAATGTAAATGAACAAAATTATCTAGTCAAAAGATATAGAGGGGTTGAATGGATTTTAAAAAGCCCATCTAAATATGAGACTCACTTCAGATGTAAGGAAACATACAGCATGAAAATGAAGGAATGGAAAAAGAAGTTTCATGCAAATGGAAACCAAAAATACATGCTGTGGTAGCTATACTTACATGAAAGTAAATAGATTTAAATCAAACACTGTAGAAACTGGGAAGATGGCAGCAGAGTAGGAGGATCCTACTTTATATAATTATGTATAAATATGCACATAGACATTCCTTATCCCATGAATACAACTAGATAACTATCAAATAATCCTAAATACCACAGAAATTGACCTGAACACTGGCAGAACAAACTCCAGAACAAAAGGTAGAGGCCACAGCAAAGAAGGTAGGAAATGTGGAGATATGGTTTGGGACAGAAACAGATAATGGCTGCCATGGTGGGGAGGTAGCCACAGTCCCAGAGAAGGGCAAGAGTCAGACTAACACACAGGGGAGCACATGGAAAAAACAAATTCCCATGGCAATTGGTTTGGAAAGCTGGAGGGGCCAAATTTTTTGAGTTCCTATAACCAGTGACACTGAAATCCTGGACATTTAAAGATTAGTGGGCTTGCCTTGCAGAGAACCTAGAGGGCATTGGAGCTGTTCTTGGAGAGAAGGCGGGGGAAACAGCCCATGGACTTATAGCATCGAAACAGCAATCTGTAGAGTGCCTGGGGCACACAATGGGGAGGTTATTTGCTCATCTTTGAACATGTTCCAGAGAGGCAGCACTCATAGAGAACAAAGGAATCAACAGGCACCATTTCCCTTCCTCACCCCTCAGCATAAGCACAGGGTCACCTGTGGGAACCAGTGCAGCACCAACACTGGCTACCTAACTTGCTATGCCAGGCCCCATCCCACCTGCACTCAGGTAGAAACTCCCTTTCCAGGCATGCTTGCCTCATTCCCACACAGGGGGCTGTCTATCCCAGGATACTGACCCAAACCCCTGCCAACACCCTGTATTCAAACCTGGGGGTTTTGCAGGGCCCTGGTTCTGGCAGCAGTGGTAAAAGGTCTCATTTTACAAGCAGACCAGAGCACATGAAGTTAAAACTCACCACATTCAGGTCAGGGACCAAACACTGCCCACAACAGGCAAAGAGAGCCTCTGCAGATGACTGGTCTGAAGGATAAAGCAGTCAGGACACCACAGCAGAGCACAAGCACCACACATTGGAGACAATCCTGAAACTGTGAGGCCCTGGGGAAGGGGGCAATACACTGCAGGGCACTACAGGACCATTTCTTCATTAGGCCATTACCCTCAAGAATAGGAGACATAGCTGACTTTCCTAACACAAAGAAACTTAGACAAAATGAGAAGAGAGAGGAATTTGTCCCAAATGGAAAAAAAAAAAAAAAAGGATAAGGCCACAGCCAGAGATCTAAGAGAAACAGAAATAAATAATATAGAGAATTTAAAGTAATTATCATAAAGACTGGTAAGTACTGGACTTGAGAAAAGAGTGGAAGGCATCACTGAAACCCTTAACACAGAGATAAAGAAGAACATAGCAGAGATAAAGGGTTCAATAAATAAAATGAGAAACATACTTGATGGAATGAACAGCAGACTGTAAGAAGCAGAGAAATGAAATAATGACCTAAATGAAAGAGTAATGCAAAGTAATCTAGCTGAAAAAAAAAAAAAGACAGAAAATGATTATTCAAAATGAAAATAAACTTCTGGAACTCAGTGACCTCATCAAATACAATAACATTTGAATTATATGTATTCCAGGAGAAGAGAGAGGAAAGAGGGCAGTGCATTTATTTGAAGAGATAATAGCTGAAAACTTCCCTAATCTAAGGAAGTAAACAGATATGCAGATCCAGGAAGCACAAGGAATCCCCCAGAAAATCAACAAAAGAAAATTCACACAAAGACATAATTAAAATGGCAAAATGTAGTGATAAAGAAAAAAATTAAAAGCAGTAATCAAAAGTAGATAGTTACATACAAAGGAAACCTCATAAGACTATAAGCAGATTTTTTCAACAGAAACTTAGGAAGCCAGAAGGCACTGGCATGATATATTCAAGTGCTGAATGGGAAAAATCAGCAGCCTGGAATAGTTTCTTCAGGAAGGCTGTCATTCAGAATACAAGGAGAGATAAAGAATTTCCCAAACAAAAATCAAAAGATTTCATGACCACTAAACCGGGCCTACAAAATACTGAAGGGACGTTTTGAGTAGAAAGGAAAGATCAAAAGTGAGAGTATGAAAGTAGGAAACACAGAAGCAGTAAAAGTGTATATTTCTGTAAATAATCAGTCAAAGAACTCACCAAATATAAAGATGTAAAATATGACAAAATATACCTAAAATGTGGGGGAAGGGGGAGGTGAGTAAATAATGGGTTCAAATTCAAATGACCGTCAACTTAATATAGACTGTTATATTAAGAAGATATAATATACAAATGTAGTGTAACCAAAAATTAAAAAAAACACCAATAAATATGCAAAGAATAAAAATAAAGAAATCCAAGTATGTCATTAAATAAAATCAGCAAGCCATGAAAGAGAGAAATAGAAGAAAGTATAAAAGAAAATGCTCAGAAACAACCACAAAACAAGTAATAAAATGGCAATAAATACATATCTATCAATAATTACTTTTAATGTAAGTAAACAAAATGCACCATTCAAAAGACATAGGGTGGCAGAACGGATTAAAAAAAAAACAAAACCCACCTATATGCTGCCTATAGGAGACTCATTTTAGACCTAAACACACCTAGAGATTGAAAGTGAGGGGATGGAGAAACACTTATCATGCAAATGAGTGTCAAAAGAAGACCAGGGTGGGGCGCCTTGGTGGTTCAGTCAGTTAAGCATCTGCCTTTAGCTCAGGTCATGATCCCAGGGTCCTGGGATTGAGCCTTTCATCAGGGTCCTTGCTTAGTGGGGAGCCTGCCACTCCCCCTCTTTGTGCTCTCTCTCTTTCTCCCCCTCTCTCTCTTTCTCTGTCAAATAAATAAATAAAATCTTAAAAAAAAAGAAAATCAGAGTAACAATGCTTATATCAAAAAAGTAGACTTTAAAACAAAGACTGTAACAACAGACAAAGAAGGACACTATATAATAACAAAGAGGACCATCCAACTACAAGATATAACAATTGTAAATAACCATGCAAGCAACCTATAAGCACCCAGATACATAAAACAGTTAATAAGAAACAAAAAGCAGGGGTACCTTGGTGGCTCAGTCTTTAAGCATCTGCCTTCCACTCAGGTTATGATCCTGGGATCCTGGGATAGAGCCCTGCATCAGGCTCGAGCAGTGAGCCTGCTTCTCCCTCTCCCACTCCCCCTGCTTGTGTTCCCTCTCTCGCTCTCTATCAAATAAGTAAATAAAATGTTCTAAAAAAGAAACAAAAAGGAACTAATCAATAGTAATACAGTAATAGAAGGGGATAGGTCATCTATTCAGAAAAAATAAGGAAATGATGACTTTGAATGACACATTGGACCAGATGGATTCAACATATATATTTAGAACATTCCATCCTAAAACAGCAGAATACACATTCTATCCAGGTGCACATGAAACATTCTCCAGAACAGATTGCATATTAGGCCACAAAGGAAGTCTCAACAAATTGAAAAAATTCAAAGTCATACCATGCATCTTTTCTGACCAGAATGCTATGACACTAGAAGTCAACCACAAGAAAAAAATCTGGAAAGACTATAAATACTTGGAGGTTAAATAACAGGTTGCAAAACAATGAATGGATCAACCCAGAAATCCAAGAAGCAATCAAAAAGTACATGAAAACAAATGAAAATGAAAATGAAACAGTCCAAAACATTGGGATGTAGCAAAAGCAGTTCTAAAAGGGAAGTTTATAGCTATACAGTCTTATTTCAAGAATCAAGAACAATCTCCAACAAGCAACCTAACATTACACCTAAAGGAGGTAGATAAAGGATAACAAACAAAACACAAAACCAGCAGAAGGAAGGGAAAAGAAACAAAACAGTAGAACAGATAAATGAAAGCAGGAGCTGTTTCATCCACCCCCAAGTTACTAGAATTCATACAGCAATTCAGCAACGTGGAAGGATACAAAGTCAGTGAACAGAAATCAGTTGCATTTCTATACACTAAGAATGTAACTGAAGAAAGAGAAATTAAGGAATCTATTCCATTTACAATAGCACCAAAAGCCTTAAGATACCTAGGAATAAACCTAACCAAAGAGGTTGTTGGGGTTAATGTAGAGCATGAATCAGTCAAAATACCTCACTTGCTAAAATGTCACAGAGGCCGCTGGGGGTGAAGGAAAGTTTTGGAGAGGGGTATAGGCCTTTGGAATGTTGAAGCCTGCAGGACCACTCTCCCATTGGAATGTCAAAGGGAGTTGCCTTCCCCGAAGCTTTCTTTGCCCAAACAGCTGCCCTGTGATCTAAAAGATGTATGCATTGTCCCTTAAGCTATGTTTAGCAGAACTCGTAGAACACACAGATTAGCATATCGTATCTTTCCCATAAACAGATCCTCCCACTTTCAGTAAGACCCCTTGTCACACATCACGTGCTTCAGAAACAGTGATAAGGATTTGTGATTATCTTGAAGGACCAATAAAAGCAGGAGCAAAGAAGAGCCAAGGGTCTTCTTCATCTCTGAGCGTTGACCCCCTTGCCTTCTCCTTTCTTTCACGGTAGTTTGGAGTAATCTTTCATCCATTGGTACAGGGATTGCTGGCCATTCCCAGCAAGAGGTAAAGGATCTATACTCTAGAAACTACAGAACACTTAGAAAAGACATAGAGGAAGACACAAAGAGATGGAAAAATATTCCATGCTCATGGATTAATAGAATAAATATTGTGAAAATGTCTATGCTGCCCAAAGCAATCTACACTTTCAATGCAATCTCTATCAGAATACCATTAACATTATTCACAGAGCTGGAACAAACAATCCTAAAATTTCTATGGAACCAGAAAAGATACCGAGTCACCAGGAGAATGCTGAAAAAGAAAACCAAAGCTGGGGGCATCACAATGCATGACTTCAAGCTATATTACAAATCTGTAGTCATCAAGACAGCATGGTACTGGCACAAAAACAGACACATAGATCGATGGAACAGAATACAGAGCCCAGAAATAGACCCTCAACTCTCTGGTCAACTAATCTTTGACAAAGCAGGAAAAAATATGCAATGGGAAAAAGACAGTCTCTTCAATAAATGGTGCTGGGAAAACTGGACATCCACATGCATAAGAATGAAAATGGACCACTCTCTTACATCCTAACACAAAGATAAGCTCAAAATGGATAAAACCTCAATGTGAGACAAGAATCCACCAAAATCTTAGAGGCGAACATAGGCACTAACCTCTTCAACATCGGCCACAGCAAATTCTTTCAAGACACATCTCCAAAGGCAAGGGAAACAAAAACAAAAATGAACTTTTGGGACTTAATCAAGATAAAAAGCTTTTGTACAGCAAAGGAAACATTCAACAAAACAAAGAGGCAACCCAAGGAATGGGAGAAGATATTTACAAAATGACATTTCAAATAAAGGGCTGGTATCCAAGATCTATAAAGAACTTCTCAAACTCAACACCCAGAAAACAAATAATCCAGTCAAGAAATGGGCAGAAGACGTGAACAGACACTTCTCCAAAGAAGACATAGAATTGACTAACAGACACATGAAAGAATGTTCATCATCATTAGCCATCAGAGAAATTCAAATCAAAACCACATTGAGATACCACCTTACACCAGTTAGAATGGCAAAAATGGACAAGGCAAGAAACAACAAAGGTTGGAGAGGTTGTAGAGAAAGGGGAATCCTCTTACACTGTTGGTGGGAATGCAAGTTGGTACAGTCACTTTAGAAAACAGTGTGGAAGTTCCTCAAAAAATTAAAAATAGAGGTATCCTATGACCCAGCAATTGCACTACTGGGTATTTACTCCAAAGACACAGATGTAGTGAAAAGAAGGGCCATATGCACCTGAATATTCATAGCAGCAATGTCCACAATAGCTTAACTGTGGAAAGAGCAAAGATGCCCTTCAACAAATGAATGGATAAAGAAGATGTGGTCCATATATACAATGGAATATTACTCAGCCATCAGAAAGGATGAATACCCAACTTTTGCATCAACATGGATGGGACTGGAGGAGATTATGCTAAGTGAAATAAGTCAAGCAGAAAAAGTCAATTATCATATGGTTTCACTTATTTGTGGAACATAAGGAATAAAATGGAGGACACTAGGAGAAGGAAGGAAAAAATGAAGCAGGGAAATCAGAGCGAAAGACACCATGAAAAACTATGGACCCCAAGAAACAAACTGAGGATTTTAGAGGGGAGTGGGGTGGGAGGGTGGGTTAGCCCAGCGATGGGTATTAAGGAGGGCACATATTGCATGGAGCACTGGGTGTTATAAGCAAACAATGAATCATGGAACACTACATCAAAAACTAATGTACTGTATGGTGACTAACATAATAAAAATAAAATTAAAACAAACAAGCACACACACACAAGAATTTCCCAACAAACAAGAGCCCAGGGCCAGATGGCTTCCCAGAGGAATTTTACCAAAAATTTAAAGTAGAATACTTATTCTTCTGAAACTGTTCCAAAAAATAGAAATGGAAGGGAAACTTCCAAACTCATTTTATGAGGCCAGCATTACCTTGATCCCAAAACTAAACAAAGACCCCATCAAAAAGGAGAATTACAGACCAATATCCCTGATGAATGTGGATGCAAAAATTCTCACCAAAATATTAGCCAATAGGATCCAACAGTACATTAAAATGATTATTCACCACGACCAAGTGGCATTTATCCCTGGACTGCAAGGTTGGTTCAACATCTGCAAATCAATCAATGTGATAAAATATATTAATAAAAGAAAGAAAAAGAACCATATGATCTTCTCAATAGATGCAGAAAAAGCATTTGACAAAGTACAGCATTCTTTCTTGATTAAAACTCTTCACAGTGCAGGGATAGATGGTATATACCTCAATAGCATAAAAGCCATCTATGAAAAACCCACAGCAAATATCATTTTTAATGGGGAAAAACTGAGAGCTTTTCCCCTAAGGTCAGGAACATGGCAGGGATGTCCACAATCACCACTGCTGTTCAACATTATACTAGGAGTCCTAGCCTCAGCAATCAGACAACAAAAAGAAATAAAAGACATCTGAATTAGCAAAGAAGAAGTGAAACTCACTTTTTGTACATGATATGATACTTTATGTGGAAAACCCAAGACTCCACCCCAAAACTGCTAGAACTCAGAGGAATTCAGTAAAGTGGCAGGATATAAAATCAATGCACAGAAATCAGTGGCATTCCTATACACCAACAACAAGACAGAAGAAAGAGAAATTAAGGAGTCAATCCCATTTACAATTGCACCCAAAACCATAAGATACCTAGGAATAAATCTAACCAAAGAGGCAAAGAATCTGTACTCAGAAAACTATAGAATACTCATGAAAGAAATTGAGGAAGACACAAAGAAATGGAAAAACATTCCATGCTCATGGATTGGAAGAACAAATGTTGTGAAGATGTCAATGCTACCTAGAGCAATCTACACATTCAATGCTATCCCTATCAAAATACCATCCAGTTTTTTCAAAGAAATGGAACAAATAATCCTAAAATTTGTATGGAACCAGAAAAGACCTCGAATAGCCCGAGGAATGTTGAAAAAGAAAAGCAAACTGCTGGTATCACAATTCCGGACTTCAAGCCCTATTACAAAGCTGTAATCATCAAGACAGTATGGTACTGGCACAAAAACAGACACATAGATCAATGGAACAGAATAGAGAGCCCAGAAATGGACCCTCAATTCTATGGTTAACTAATCTTCGACAAAGCAGGAAAGAATGTCCAATGGAAAAAAGACAGTCTCTTCAACAAATGGTGTTGGGAAAATTGGACAGCCACATGCAGAAGAATGAAACTGGACCATTTCCTCACACCACACACAAAAATAGACTCAAAATAGATGAAAGATCTAAATGTGAGACAGGAATCCATTAAAATCCTAAAGGAGAACACAGGCAGCAACCTCTTCGACCTCAGCTGCAGCAACTTCTTCCTAGAAACATCACCAAAGGCAAAGGAAGCAAGGGCAAAAATGAACTATTGGGACCTCACCAAGATAAAAAGCTTTTGTACAGCAAAAGAAACACTCAACAAAACCAGAAGACAACCGACAGAATGGGAGAAGATATTTGCAAATGACATATCAGATAAAGGGCTAGTATCCAAAATCTATAAAGAACTTATCAAACTCAACACCCAAAGAACAAATAATCCAATCAAGAAATGGGCAGAAGACATGAACAGACATTTCTGCAAAGAAGACATCCAAATGGCCAACAGACCCATGAAAAAGTGCTCAACATCACTCGACATCAGGGAAATACAAATCAAAACCTCAATGAGATACCACCTTATACCAGTCAGAATGGCTAAAATGAACAAGTCAGGAAACGACAGATGTTGGCAGGGATGTGGAGAAAGGGGAACCCTCCTACACTGTTGGTGGGAATGCAAGCTGGTTGAGCCACTGTGTAAAACAGTGTAGAGGTTCCTCAGAAAGTTGAAAATAGAGCTACCCTACCACCCAGCAATTGCACTACTGGGTATTTACCCCAAAGATACAAATGTAGTGATCTGAAGGGGCACACGCACCCCAATATTTATAGCAGCAATGTCCACAATAGCCAAACTATGGGAACATCTTAGATGTCCATCAACAGATGAATGGATCAAGAAGAAGTGGTATATATATACAATGGAATATTATGCAGCCATCAAAAAAATGAAATCTTGCAATTTCATTGCAAGACATGGATGGATCTAGAGGTTATTATGCTAAGCGAAACAAGTCAATCAGAGAAAGACAAGTATCATATGATCTCACTGATATGAGGAATTTGAGAAACAAGGCAGTGGATCATATGGGAAGGGAGGGAAAAATGAAACAAGAGAAAACCAGAGAGGGAGACAAACGCTAAGAGACTCTTAATCTCAGGTGACAAACCGAGGGAGTGGAGGAGGGTGGGAGAGATGGGGTGGCTGGGTGATCAACATTGGGGAGGGTATGTACTATGGTGGGTGCTGTGAATTGTGTAAGACTGATCAATCACAGACCTGTACCCCTGAAAAAAATAATACATTATATGTTAATAATATATATGTGTGTGTGTGTGTGCATACATATATAAATACATAGAAACAAATGAAAATGCAATGGTTGGGACGCCTGGGTGGCTCAGTGTGTTAAGCATCTGTCTTCGGCTCAGGTCATGATCCCAGAGTCCTGGGATCGAGTCCCACATCCAGGCTCCTTGCTCCGTGAGGAGCCTGCTTCTCCCTCCTTCTGCTTGTGCACTTTATATCTCTCTCTCTCTCTCAATCTCTGACAAATAAATAAAATCTTTAAAAAAATAAACACGATGGTCCAAAACCTTTGGGATGCAGGAAAAGTGGTCCAAAGAGGGAAGTATATAGCAAAACAGGCCTACCTCAAGAAGCATGAAAAATCTCAAATAAAAAAGCCTAACTGTGAACCTAAAGGTACTAGAAAAACAAAACAAAACAAAATAACAAATCAAGCCTAAAGCCAGCAGAAGGAAGGAAATCATAAACATTGGAGGAGAAATAAATGATATTCAACCTAAAAAAAAAAAAAAGTAGAAGAGAACAATGAAATCAGGATCTTCTTTGAAAATGTTTAAAAAATTGATAAACCTCTAGCCAGTCTTACCAAAAATAAAAGATAAAGGACCCAAATAAATAAAATCACAAATGAAACAGGAAAAATAACAACCAACACCACAGAAATACAATTATAAGAGAATATGAAAAGCTGTATGCCAAAAAGTTGGACAAGCAGGGAGAAATGGATAAATTCCTAGAAAAATATAAACTATCAAAACTGAAATGGGAAAAAAATAAAAAACTTGAACAGACTGATTACCAGTAATAAAATTGAATCAGTAATAAAAAATCTGCCAACAAACAAAAGTCCAGGTCCATTTGGCTTCACAGGTGTACTGTACCAAACATTTAAAGAAGATTTAATACCTATTCCTCTCAAATTATTCCAAAAAAAATAGAAATGGAAGGACAACTTCCAAATTCATTCTATGAAGCCAGCATTACCCTGATACCAAAACCAGATAAAGACTCCACTAAAAAAGAGAACTACTGGCCAATATTCCTGATGAACATGGATGCAAAAATTGTCAATAAAATACCAGGAAATAGAACCCAACAGTACATTAAAAGAACCATTCATGATGATCAAGTGGGATTTATTCCTGGGCTGCAAGAGTGTTTCAATATTCACAAGTCAATTTATGTGATACACCACATTAATAAAAGGATAAGAACTATATGATCCTTTCCATAGATGCAAAAAAACATTTGACAAAGTACACCATTCATTATTAAAAAAAAAAAAATCCCTCAACAAATCAGGGATACAGGGAACATACCTCAATATAACAGAGGCCATGCATGAAAAGCCACAGCTAATAACATCCTCAATGGGGAAAAACTGAGAGCTTTTCCTCTATAGTTAGGAGCAAGACAGGGGTGTCCAATTTTACCACTGTTATTAAACATAGTACTGGAAGTCCTAGCCTCAGCAATCAGACAACAAAAAGAAATAAAAGTCATCAAAATTGACAAGGAAGGAATAAAGCCTTCACTATTTGCAGATGATATGATACTCTTTGTAGAAAACCCAAGAGACTCCACCAAATATTGCTAGAATTGATAGATGAATTCAGTAAATTCACAGGACGCAAAATCAAGGTACAGAAATCTTGCATTTCTATAGATCAATAACGAAGTAGCAGAGAGAGAAATCAAGGAATCAATCCCATTTACAATTGTAGTAAAAACCATAAGATACGTAGAAATAAACCTAACCAAAGAGATAAAAGATCTGTACTCTGAAAACTATAGTACACTTGTGAAAGAAATTGAAGATGACACAAAGAAATGAAAAAAAAAAAAAATTCCATGCCCATGGTTTGGAAGAAAAAATATTGTTAAAATGTCTCTACTATCCAAAGCAATCTACACATTTCATGCAATCCCTCCCAAAATAGCACCAGCATTTTTCACAGAGCTAGAACAAAAAATTCTCAAATTTGTATGGAACCACAAAAACCCCAAATAGCAAAAGCAATCTTGAAAAAGAAAAGAAAAGTTAGATGCATCACAATTCTGGCCTTCAAGGTATATTACAAAGCTGTAGTCATCAAGACAGTATGGTGCTGGCACAAAAACAGACACATAGATCAAGAGAACAGAATAGAAAACCCACAATTGAACCTGCAATTTATGATCAATTAATCTTTGGCAAAGCAGGGAAGAATATCCAATGGAAAAAGACAGTTCTTCAAAAAATGATGTTGGGAAAAGTGGACAGCAACAGGCATGAGAGTAGATATTTGTAAATGACATATATGATAATGGGTTGATATCCAAAATCTATGAAGAACTTATCAAATTAAACACCCAAATTAGAAATAATCCAGTTCAAAAATGAGCAGAAGACATGAATAGACATTTTTTTTTCCCAAAGAAGAAATACAGATGTCTAACAGACATATGAGAAGATGCTCAACATCATTCATTATCAGGGAAATACAAATCATAAGTACAGTGAAATACTACTTCACACCAGTCAGAATGGCTAAAATTAACACAGGAAACAATAGGTTTTGGCGAGGATGTGGTGGAAGGGGAACCCTGTTACATTGTTAGTGGGAACTGGTGCAGCCACTCTGAAAAACAGTATGGAAGTTCCTCAGAAAGTTAAAAATAGAACTATCCTACAATCTAGCAATTGCACTACTAGGTATTTACCCAAAGAATATTAAAATACTGATTTCAAGGGACACACACCCTGATGTTTATAGCAATATTATCAACAACAGCCAAATTATGGAATGAGCCCAATTGTCCATAGACTGATGAATGGATAAAGAAGATGTGGTACACACACACACACACACACACACACACTGGACTATTACTCAGCCATAAAAAGAATGAAATCTTGCCATTTGCAATGATGTGGATGAAGCTATTGTGTATTATGCTAAGTGAAATAAGTCTGTCAGAGAAAGACAAATACTATATGATTTCACTCATATGTGGAATTTTAGAAACAAAACAAATGAACATGTATTAAAAAAAAAAAAGAAAAGAAAGAGGCAAACCAAAAAACAGACTGTTAACTATAGAGAACAAACAGATGGTTACTGGAATTGAGGTGTGTGGGTCAATGGGTTAAATAGGTGACGAGTATTAAAGAAGGCACTTTTTGTGATGAGCACTGGATGTTGTATGTAAGTGATGTATCACTAAATTCTACACCTGAAAGTAATATTGCACTCCATGTTAACTAGCTGGAATTTAAATAAAAGCTTGGAAAAAATATACCTTGATACAAGTGAAGTGGAAGCACAACATACCTAAATATATGGGATTCCACAATAGCAGTTCTTAGAGGGAATTCCATGCGAATAGAGGTTAATTTCAATATTTCAATTATTCTCAAGTAAATAATCTAACTGTACACCTCAGCTCATTGGAAAAATTTTAAAAATGGAGCCCAAAGTTAATTGAATAAAGGAAATAACAGAGATCAAAATGAAATAAGTGACTAAAGGGACAATTGAAACAATCAATAAAATTGAGAACTTGTTCTTAGAAAAGATAAACAAAATTGACAAACATTTAGCTAGACTCACCCAGAAAAGAGAAAGAACATGAGTAAATAAAAATCAGAAATGAAACAAGAAACCTTAATACTGATAACATCAAAATACAAAGAATCATAAGAGACTACTATAAAAATTATATGCTGACAAATTGCACAATCTAGAGCAAAATGGATAAATTCCTAGAAATATATACTTTCCAAGACTAAATCATGAGGAAATAGATCTGAAGACCTATTACTAGTTAGGAGATTGAATGAGTAATCAAACACTTTTTGACAAATAAAAGTGCAAGAGGATCAGATGGCTTCACAGTTAAACTATAAGAAACATTGAAATAGTTAATACTAATCTCTATCAAATTCTTCTAAAAAATAGAAGATGAAAGAATGATTCCAAACCTATTTTAAGAAGCCAGCATTACCATTATAACAAAACCAGACAAGGACATCCACAATAAAAGAAAATTAGAGGCCAATATCCCTGATAAACCTAGGAAAAAAACCCCTAAATATTAGCAAATTGAATTCATCATTACATTAAAAATCACCATGCAACATGGTCAAGTGGGGTTCATTATGGGGATCCAACAACAGTTTAACATCTGTTTAATTAATTAATTAATGCAATATACCATTTTAATAAAATGAAGGATGAAGAACATACAATCATCTTAATATATGCACAAAATGTATTTTACAAAATTCAACATCTATTTATGATAAAAGTTTTCAGCAAAGTGGGTATAGGGAGAACATACCACATAATAAAGGCCATATATTTAAGTCCATAGCTATCATATTCAAGGGTAAAAATCTTAAACCTTTTCCTCTGAGATCAGGAGCAAGAGTAGGATGCCTATTATTGTCACTTTTACTCATCATAACATGGGAAGTCCTAGCTAAACAATTAGGAAAGAAAATAAATAATATGGATCAAATTGGAAAAGAAGAAATAAAATTTGCACTATTTGCAGATTAGCTGATTTTATATAGAGAAAATACTAGACTCAACCATAAAGTTTAGAACTAAAAATGAGTTTAGTGAGGTTTCAATATACAATATCAATATACAGTAATATGTTGCATTACTACACACTAACAATGAACTATCAGAAAAACAAATTAAGAAAAGAATCTCATTTACAATTGCATCAAAAGAATAAAATATGCAGGAATAAATTTAATCAATGAGTAAAAGACTTGTACACTGAAAACTATACAACTTTGATGAAAGTAATTGAAGACACAAAAAAATGGAAAGATATTCTGTGCTCAAGGATTGAAAGAAATAATATTGTTAAAATGTCAATATTAGCCAAAGAAATCTTCAGATTCATGTAAATTCTTATCAAAACTCAATGAGATTTTTTACAGAAATAAAACAAATAATTTAAAAATTGTGTGGAACAACAAACTACCCTAAATAGCCAATGAAATCTTAAGGATGAAAAACAAATCTGGAGGCATCATGCTTTCTGACTTCAAATTTTATTACAAAGTTCTATTATTTTACAAAGTATGGTATCAACATAAATACAGACATATAGACTAATGGGACAGAATCGAGAGCCAAAAAATAAACCAATGTATACATGGCCAATTAATTTACAACAAATAAGGCAAGAATATACAATGGGGAAATGTCAGCCTCTTCAATGAATGGTTATGGGAAAACTGGACAGCCACATGCAAAAGGATGAAACTAGGCCACTATTCATACACCATACAAAAAAATTAAATCAAAATGAATTAAAGATTTGAACATAACACCTGAAACCATGACTTCTACAATAAAATATACTTGGTAAGTATCTTGACACTAGTCTTGGCAATTAGTTTTTTGGATCTGACTCCAAAAGGAAATGAGAGGAAAGAAAGAAAGAAAGAAAAAGAAAGAAAGAAAGAAAGAAAGAAAGAAAGAAAGAAAGAAAGAAAGAAAGAAAGAAAGAAA